>NW_023494723.1:600000-885697 GCF_013368585.1 Megalops cyprinoides | reverse complement strand
TAGTTGAAACTGCACGTTGGATGAAGTTAAAACCCGGGAATCGCGTTTTTGCGCTCTGAAAGTGTCGAAAACAGCATTTCTGATGCACTTCTGGAAAATGAATGCTGTGTGTTTTTTAAAGCTGGGAACAGAGTTTTTGGGCTTGGAGAGTGTGAAAATTGTGTTTCTGACAGTCTACTGAAATCTGAATGCTGAGTGTTGTTCAAAGCTGAGAACAGAGTTTTTGGGCTCTGAGTGACTCCAAAAACCTTTTCAGGCATTCTCCTTTAAATTGAATGCTGAGCGATGTTGAAAACGTGTGAATCGTGTTTTTTGCGCTCTGAAAGTGTTGAAAACCGTGTTTCTGGCAATATAGTTGAAACTGCACGTTGAATGATGTTAAAACCCGGGAATCGCGTTTTTGCGCTGTGAAAGTGTCGAAAACAGCTTTTCTGATGCACTTCTGGAAAATAAGTGCAGTGTATTGTTCAAAGCTGGGAACAGAGTTTTTGGGCTTGGAGAGTGTGAAAATTGTGTTTCTGACAGTCTACTGAAATCTGAATGCTGAGTATTGTTCAAAGCTGAGAACAGAGTTTTTGGGCTCTGAGTGACTCCAAAAACCTTTCCAGGCATTCTCCTTTAAATTGAATGCTGAGCGATGTTGAAAACGTGGGAATCGTGTTTTTGCGCTCTGAAAGTGTTGAAAACTGTGTTTCTGGCAATATAGTTGAAAATGCACGTTGAATGATGTTAAAACCCAGGAATCGCGTTTTTGCGCTCTGAAAGTGTCGAAAACAGGGTTTCTCGCAATATCATTGAAACTGCACGCTGAATGATGTTAAAACCCGGGAATCGCGTTTTTGCGTTGTGAAAGTGTAGAAAACGGCGTTTCTGATGCACTTCTGGAAAATGAATGCTGTGTGTTGTTCAAAGCTGGGAACAGAGTTTTTGGGCTTGGAGAGTGTGAAAATTGTGTTTCTGGCAGTCTACTGAAATCTGAATGCTGAGTGTTGTTCAAAGCTGAGAACAGACGTTTTGGGCTCTGAGTGACTCCAAAAACCTTTTCAGGCATTGTCCTTTAAATTGAATGCTGAGCGATGTTGATAACGTGGGAATCGTGTTTTTGCGCTCTGAAAGTGTTGAAAACCGTGTTTCTGGCAATATAGTTGAAACTGCACGCTGAATGATGTTAAAACCCGGGAATCGCGTTTTTGCGTTGTGAAAGTGTCGAAAACTGCGTTTCTGATGCACTTCTGGAAAATGAATGCTGTGTGTTGTTCAAAGCTGGGAACAGAGTTTTTGGGCTTGGAGAGTGTGAAAATTGTGTTTCTGACAGTCTACTGAAATCTGAATGCTGAGTGTTGTTCAAAGCTGAGAACAGAGTTTTTGGGCTGAGTGACTCCAAAAACCTTTTCAGGCATTCTCCTTTAAATTGAATGCTGAGCGATGTTGAAAACGTGGGAATCGTGTTTTTGCGCTCTGAAAGTGTTGAAAACTGTGTTTCTGGCAATATAGTTGAAACTGCACGCTGAATGATGTTAAAACCCAGGAATCGCGTTTTTGCGCTCTGAAAGTGTTGAAAACCGTGTTTCTGGCAATATAGTTGAAACTGCACGTTGAATGATGTTAAAACCCAGGAATCGCGTTTTGCGCTCTGAAAGTGTCGAAAACAGCTTTTCTGATGCACTTCTGGAAAATGAGTGCTGTGTGTTGTTCAAAGCTGGGAACAGAGTTTTGGGCTTGGAGAGTGTGAAAATTGTGTTTCTGACAGTCTACTGAAATCTGAATGCTGAGTATTGTTCAAAGCTGAGAACAGAGTTTTTGGGCTCTGAGTGACTCCAAAAACCTTTCCAGGCATTCTCCTTTAAATTGAATGCTGAGCGATGTTGAAAACGTGGGAATCGTGTTTTTGCGCTCTGAAAGTGTTGAAAACCGTGTTTCTGGCAATATAGTTGAAACTGCACGTTGAATGATGTTAAAACCCAGGAATCGCGTTTTTGCGCTCTGAAAGTGTCGAAAACAGCGTTTCTGATGCACTTCTGGAAAAAGAATGCTGTGTGTTTTTTAAAGCTGGGAACAGAGTTTTTGGGCTTGGAGAGTGTGAAAATTGTGTTTCTGAAAGTCTACTGAAATCTGAATGCTGAGTGTTGTTCAAAGCTGAGAACAGAGTTTTTGGGCTCTGAGTGACTCCAAAAACCTTTTCAGGCATTCTCCTTTAAACTGAATGCTGAGCGATGTTGAAAACGTGGGAATCGTGTTTTTGCGCTCTGAAAGTGTTGAAAACCGTGTTTCTGGCAATATAGTTGAAAATGCACGTTGAATGATGTTAAAACCCGGGAATCGCGTTTTTGCGCTCTGAAAGTGCCAAAAACAGCTTTTCTGATGCACTTCTGGAAAATGAGTGCAGTGTGTTGTTCAAAGCTGGGAACAGAGTTTTTGGGCTTGGAGAGGGTGAAAATTGTGTTTCTGACAGTCTACTGAAATCTGAATGCTGAGTATTGTTCAAAGCTGAGAACAGAGTTTTTGGGCTCTGAGTGACACCAAAAACCTTTCCAGGCATTCTCCTTTAAATTGAATGCTGAGCGATGTTGAAAACGTGGGGAATCGTGTTTTTGCGCTCTGAAAGTGTTGAAAACTGTGTTTTCTGGCAATATAGTTGAAACTGCACGTTGAATGATGTTAAAACCCAGGAATCGCGTTTTTGCGCTCTGAAAGTGTCGAAAACAGGGTTTCTCGCAATATCATTGAAACTGCACGCTGAATGATGTTAAAACCCAGGAATCGCGTTTTTTGCGTTGTGAAAGTGTAGAAAACGGCGTTTCTGATGCACTTCTGGAAAATGAATGCTGTGTGTTGTTCAAAGCTGGGAACAGAGTTTTTGGGCTTGGAGAGTGTGAAAATTGTGTTTCTGGCAGTCTACTGAAATCTGAATGCTGAGTGTTGTTCAAAGCTGAGAACAGAGTTTTTGGGCTCTGAGTGACTCCAAAAACCTTTTCAGGCATTCTCCTTTAAATTGAATGCTGAGCGATGTTGAAACGTGGGAATCGTGTTTTTGCGCTCTGAAAGTGTTGAAAACCGTGTTTCTGGCAATATAGTTGAAACTGCACGCTGAATGATGTTAAAACCCAGGAATCGCGTTTTTGCGCTCTGAAAGTGTCGAAAACAGCTTTTCTGATGCACTTCTGGAAAATGAGTGCTGTGTGTTGTTCAAAGCTGGGAACAGAGTTTTTGGGCTTGGAGAGGGTGAAAATTGTGTTTCTGACAGTCTACTGAAATCTGAATGCTGAGTATTGTTCAAAGCTGAGAACAGAGTTTTTGGCTCTGAGTGACTCCAAAAACCTTTCCAGGCATTCTCCTTTAAATTGAATGCTGAGCGATGTTGAAAACGTGGGAATCGTGTTTTTGCGCTCTGAAAGTGTTGAAACCGTGTTTCTGGCAATATAGTTGAAACTGCACGTTGAATGATGTTAAAACCCGGGAATCGCGTTTTTGCGCTCTGAAAGTGTTGAAAACAGCGTTTCTGATGCACTTCTGGAAAATGAATGCTGTGTGTTGTTCAAAGCTGGGAACAGAATTTTTGGGCTTGGAGAGTGTGAAAATTGTGTTTCTGATAGTCTACTGAAATCTGAATGCTGAGTGTTGTTCAAAGCTGAGAACAGAGTTTTTGGGCTCTGAGTGACTCCAAAAACCTTTTCAGGCTTTCTCCTTTAAACTGAATGCTGAGTGATATGGAAAATGTGGGAATCGCATTTTTGCGCTCTGAGAGTGTTTCCAATAGCGTTCCTGGAAATATTGTTGAAACTGCACGCTGAATGATGTTAAAACCCGGGAATCGTGTTTTTGCGCTCTGAGAGTGTTGAAAACATTGTTTTTGGTGCTCTTGCTGAAAGTGAATGCTGAGTGTTATTCAAAGCTGGTAACAGATTTTTTGGGTTCTGAGAGTGTTGAAAATGTGTTTCTGATATTCTACTGAAAACTGAATGCTGAGTGTTGTTCAAAGCTGGGAACAGAGTTTTTGGGCTCTGAGTGACTCCAAAAACCTTTTCAGGCTGTCTCCTTTAAATTGAATGCTGAGCGATGTTGAAAACGTGGGAATCGTGTTTTTGCGCTCTGAAAGTGTTGAAAAACGTGTTTCTGGCAATATAGTTGAAACTGCACGCTGAATGATGTTAAAACCCGGGAATCGCGTTTTTGCGTTGTGAAAGTGTCGAAAACAGCGTTTCTGATGCACTTCTGGAAAATGAATGCTGTGTGTTGTTCAAAGCTGGGAACAGAGTTTTTTTGGGCTTGGAGAGGGTGAAAATTGTGTTTCTGATAGTCTACTGAAATCTGAATGCTGAGTGTTGTTCAAAGCTGAGAAAAGGGTTTTTGGGCTCTGAGTGACTCCAAAAACCTTTTCAGACATTCTCCTTTAAATTGAATGCTGAGCGATGTTGAAAACATGGGAATCATGTTGTTGCGCTCTGAAAGTGTTGAAAACAGCGTTTCTGGCAATATCGTTGAAACTGCACGCTGAATGATGTTAAAACCTGGGAATCGCGTTTTTGCGTTGTGAAAGTGTCGAAAACAGCGTTTCTGATGCACTTCTGGAAAATGAATGCTGTGTGTTGTTCAAAGCTGGGAACAGAGTTTTTGGGCTTGGAGAGTGTGAAAATTGTGTTTCTGATAGTCTACTGAAATCTGAATGCTGAGTGTTGTTCAAAGCTGAGAAAAGGGTTTTTTGGCCCTGAGTGACTCCAAAAACCTTTTCAGACATTCTCCTTTAAATTGAATGCTGAGCGATGTTGAAAACCCGGGAATCGCGTTTTTGCGCTCTGAAAGTGTCGAAAACAGCGTTTCTGATGCACTCTGGAAAATGAATGCTGTGTGTTGTTCAAAGCTGGGAACAGAGTTTTGGGCTTGGAGAGTGTGAAAATTGTGTTTCTGATAGTCTACTGAAATCTGAATGCTGAGTATTGTTCAAAGCTGAGAACAGAGTTTTTGGGCTCTGAGTGACTCCAAAAACCTTTCTAGGCATTCTCCTTTAAATTGAATGCTGAGCGATGTTGAAAACGTGGGAATCGTGTTTTTGCGCTCTGAAAGTGTTGAAAACCGTGTTTCTGGCAATATAGTTGAAACTGCACGTTGAATCATGTTAAAACCCGGGAATCGCGTTTTTGCCCTCTGAAAGTGTTGAAAACAGCGTTTCTGGCAATATCGTTGAAACTGCACGTTGGATGAAGTTAAAACCCGGGAAGCGCGTTTTTGCGTTGTGAAAGTGTCGAAAACAGCGTTTCTGATGCACTTCTGGAAAATGAATGCTGTTTGTTGTTCAAAGCTGGGAACAGAGTTTTTGGGCTTGGAGAGTGTGAAAATTGTGTTTTTGATAGTCTACTGAAATCTCAATGCTGAGTGTTGTTCAAAGCTGAGGAAAAGGGTTTTTGGCTCTGAGTGACTCCAAAAACCTTTTTCAGGACATTCTCCTTTAAATTGAATGCTGAGCGATGTGAAAACGTGGGAATCGTGTTTTTGCTCTCTGAAAGTGTTGAAACCGTGTTTCTGGCAATATAGTTGAAACTGCACGTTGAATGATGTTAAAACCCGGGAATCGCGTTTTTGCGCTCTGAAAGTGTCGAAAACAGCGTTTCTGATGCACTTCTGGAAAATGAATGCTGTGTGTTGTTCAAAGCTGGGAACAGAGTTTTTGGGCTTGGAGAGTGTGAAAATTGTGTTTCTGATAGTCTACTGAAATCTGAATGCTGAGTATTGTTCAAAGCTGAGAACAGAGTTTTTTGGGCTCTGAGTGACTCCAAAAACCTTTCTAGGCATTCTCCTTTAAATTGAATGCTGAGCGATGTTGAAAACGTGGGAATCGTGTTTTTGCGCTCTGAAAGTGTTGAAAACCGTGTTTCTGGCAATATAGTTGAAACTGCACGTTGAATCATGTTAAAACCCGGGAATCGAGTTTTTGCGCTCTGAAAGTGTTGAAAACCGTGTTTCTGGCAATATAGTTGAAACTGCACGTTGAATGATGTTAAAACCCGGGAATCGCGTTTTTGCGCTCTGAAAGTGTCGAAAACAGCGTTTCTGATGCACTTCTGGAAAATGAATGCTGTGTGTTGTTCAAAGCTGGGAACAGAGTTTTTGGGCTTGGAGAGTGTGAAAATTGTGTTTCTGATAGTCTACTGAAATCTGAATGCTGAGTGTTGGTTCAAAGCTGAGGAAAAGGGTTTTTGGGCTCTGAGTGACTCCAAAAACCTTTTCAGACATTCTCCTTTAAATTGAATGCTGAGCGATGTTGAAACGTGGGAAACGTGTTTTTTGCGCTCTGAAAGTGTTGAAAACCGTGTTTCTGGCAATATAGTTGAAACTGCACGTTGGATGAAGTTAAAACCGGGGCAATCGCGTTCTTTGCGCTCTGAAAGTGTCGAAAACAGCGTTTCTGATGCACTTCTGGAAAATGGAATGCTGTGTGTTGTTCAAAGCTGGGAACAGAGTTTTTGGGCTTGGAGAGTGTGAAAATTGTGTTTCTGATAGTCTACTGAAATCTGAATGCTGAGTGTTGTTCAAAGCTGAGAAAAGGTTTTTGGGCTCTGAGTGACTCCAAAAACCTTTTCAGACATTCTCCTTTAAATTGAATGCTGAGCGATGTTGAAAACGTGGGAATCGTGTTTTTGCGCTCTGAAAGTGTTGAAAACCGTGTTTCTGGCAATATAGTTGAAACTGCACGTTGAATGATGTTAAAACCCGGGAATCGCGTTTTTGCATAGTGAAGGTGTCGAAAACAGCGTTTCTGATGCACTTCTGGAAAATGAGTGCTGTGTGTTGTTCAAAGCTGGGAACAGAGTTTTTGGGCTTGGAGAGTGTGAAAATTGGTGTTTCTGATCAGTCTACTGAAATCTGAATGCTGAGTATTGTTCAAAGCTGAGAACAGAGTTTTTTGGGCTCTGAGTGACTCCAAAAACCTTTCTATGCATTCTCCTTTAAATTGAATGCTGAGCGATGTTGAAAACGTGGGAATCGTGTTTTTGCGCTCTGAAAGTGTTGAAAACCGTGTTTCTGGCAATATAGTTGAAACTGCACGTTGAATCATGTTAAACCCAGGGAATCACGTTTTTGCGCTCTGAAAGTGTTGAAAACAGCGTTTCTGGCAATATCGTTGAAACTGCACGCTGAATGATGTTAAAATCCGGGAATCGCGTTTTTGCGTTGTGAAAGTGTCGAAAACAGCGTTTCTGATGCACTTCTGGAAAATGAATGCTGTGTGTTGTTCAAAGCTGGGAAAAGAGTTTTTTGGCTTGGAGAGTGTGAAAATTGTGTTTCTGATAGTCTACTGAAATCTGAATGCTGAGTGTTGTTCAAAGCTGAGAACAGGGTCTTTGGGCTCTGAGTGACTCCAAAAACCTTTTCAGGCATTCTCCTTTAAATTGAATGCTGAGCGATGTTGATAATGTGGGAATCGTGTTTTTGCGCTCTGAAAGTGTTGAAAACCGTGTTTCTGGCAATATAGTTGAAACTGCACGTTTGATGAAGTTAAAACCCGGGAATCGCGTTTTTGCGCTCTGAAAGTGTCGAAAACAGCGTTTCTGATGCACTTCTGGAAAATGAATGCTGTGTGTTGTTCAAAGCTGGGAACAGAGTTTTTGGGCTTGGAGAGTGTGAAAATTGTGTTTCTGATAGTCTACTGAAATCTGAATGCTGAGTATTGTTCAAAGCTGAGAACAGAGTTTTTGGGCTCTGAGTGACTCCAAAAACCTTTCTAGGCATTCTCCTTTAAATTGAATGCTGAGCGATGTTGAAAACGTGGGAATCGTGTTTTTGCGCTCTGAAAGTGTTGAAAACCGTGTTTCTGGCAATATAGTTGAAACTGCACGTTGAATGATGTTAAAACCCGGGAATCGCGTTTTAATTTGCGCTCTGAAAGTGTTTCAAAACCGTGTTTCTGGCAATATAGTTGAAACTGCACGTTGAATCATGTTAAAACCCGGGAATCGCGTTTTTGCGTTGTGAAAGTGTCGAAAACAGCGTTTCTGATGCACTTCTGGAAAATGAATGCTGTGTGTTGTTCAAAGCTGGGAACAGAGTTTTTGGGCTTGGAGAGTGTGAAAATTGTGTTTCTGATAGTCTACTGAAATCTGAATGCTGAGTGTTGTTCAAAGCTGAGAAAAGGGTTTTTGGGCTCTGAGTGACTCCAAAAACCTTTTCAGACATTCTCCTTTAAATTGAATGCTGAGCGATGTTGAAAACGTGGGAATCGTGTTTTTGCGCTCTGAAAAGTGTTGAAAACCGTGTTTCTGGCAATATAGTTGAAACTGCACGTTGAATGATGTTAAAACCCGGGGAATCGCGTTTTTGCGCTCTGAAAGTGTCGAAAACAGCGTTTCTGATGCACTTCTGGAAAATGAATGCTGTGTGTTGTTCAAAGCTGGGAACAGAGTTTTTGGGCTTGGAGAGTGTGAAAATTGTTGTTTCTGATAGTCTACTGAAATCTGAATGCTGAGTGTTGTTCAAAGCTGAGAAAAGAGTTTTTGGGCTCTGAGTGACTCCAAAAACCTTTTCAGGACATTCTCCTTTAAATTGAATGCTGAGGCGATGTTGAAAACGTGGGAATCGTGTTTTTGCGCTCTGAAAGTGTTGAAAACCGTGTTTCTGGCAATATAGTTGAAACTGCACGTGAATCTATGTTAAAAACCCGAGGAATCGCGTTTTTGCTCTAGTAAGGTGTCGAAAACAGCGTTTCTGATGCACTTCTGGAAATGAATGCTGTGTGTTGTTCAAAGCTGGGAACAGAGTTTTTGGGCTTGGAGAGTGTGAAAATTGTGTTTCTGATAGTCTACTGAAATCTGAATGCTGAGTATTGTTCAAAGCTGAGAACAGAGTTTTTGGGCTCTGAGTGACTCCAAAAACCTTTCTATGCATTCTCCTTAAATTGAATGCTGAGCGATGTTGAAACGTGGGAATTCGTGTTTTTTGCGCTCTGAAGTGTCGAAAACCGTGTTTCTGGCAATATAGTTGAAACTGCACGTTGAATCATGTTAAAACCCGGAATCACGTTTTTTGCGCTCTGAAAGTGTTGAAAACCGTGTTTCTGGCAATATAGTTGAAACTGCACGTTGAATCATGTTAAAACCCGGGAATCGCGTTTTTGCGTAGTGAAAGTGTCGAAAACAGCGTTTCTGATGCACTTCTGGAAAATGAATGCTGTGTGTTGTTCAAAGCTGGGAACAGAGTTTTTGGGCTTGGAGAGTGTGAAAATTGTGTTTCTGATAGTCTACTGAAATCTGAATGCTGAGTGTTGTTCAAAGCTGAGAAAAGGTTTTTTGGGCTCTGAGTGACTCCAAAAACCTTTTCAGACATTCTCCTTTAAATTGAATGCTGAGCGATGTTGAAAACGTGGGAATCGTGTTTTTGCGCTCTGAAAGTGTTGAAAACCGTGTTTCTGGCAATATAGTTGAAACTGCACGTTGAATGATGTTAAAACCCGGGAATCGCGTTTTTGCGCTCTGAAAGTGTCGAAAACAGCGTTTCTGATGCACTTCTGGAAAATGAATGCTGTGTGTTGTTCAAAGCTGGGAACAGAGTTTTTGGGCTTGGAGAGTGTGAAAATTGTGTTTCTGATAGTCTACTGAATCTGAATGCTGAGTATTTTTCAAAGCTGTAGAACAGAGTTTTTGGGCTCTGAGTGATCTCCAAAACCTTTCCAGGCATTCTGCTTTAAATTGAATGCTGAGCGATGTTGAAAACGTGGGAATCGTGTTTTTGCGCTCTGAAAGTGTTGAAAACCGTGTTTCTGGCAATATCGTTGACACTGCACGTTGGATGAAGTTAAAACCAGGGAATCGCGTTTTTTGCGCTGTGAAAGGTCGAAAACAGCGTTTCTGATGCACTTCTGGAAAATGAATGCTGTGTGTTGTTCAAAGCTGGAAACAGAGTTTTTGGGCTTGGAGGAGTGTGAAAATTGTCGTTTCTGATAGTCTAATGAAATCTGAATGTTGAGTATTGTTCAAAGCTGAGAACAGAGTTTTTTGGGCTCTGAGTGACTCCAAAAACCTTTTCTAGGCATTCTCCTTTAAATTGAATGCTAAGCGATGTTGAAAACGTGGGAATCGTGTTTTTGTGCTCTGAAAAGTGTTGAAAGCGTGTTTCTGGCAATATAGTTGAAACTGCACGTTGAACATGTTAAAACCCGGGAATCGCGTTTTTGCGCTCTGAAAGTGTTGAAAACCGTGTTTCTGGCAATATAGTTGAAACTGCAACGTGGATGAAGTTAAACCCGGGACTCGCGTTTTGCGCTCTGAAAGTGTTGAAAACAGCGTTTTTGATGCACTTCTGGAAAATGAATGCGTGTGTTGTTCAAAGCTGGGAACAGAATTTTTGGGCTTGGAGAGTGTGAAAATTGGGTTTCTGATAGTCTACTGAAATCTGAATGCTGAGTGTTGTTCAAAGCTGAGAACAGAGTTTTTTGGGCTCTGAGTGACTCCAAAAACCTTTCAGACATTCTCCTTTAAATTGAATGCTGAGCGATGTTGAAACGTGGGAATCGTGTTTTTTGTGCTCTGAAAGTGTTGAAAACCGTGTTTCTGGCAATATAGTTGAAACTGCACGCTGAATGATGTTAAAACCCCTCGGGAATCGCGTTTTTTGCGTTGTGAAAGTGTTGAAAACAGCGTTTCTGATGCACTTCTGGAACAATCGAATGCTGTGTGTGTTCAAGCTGGGAACAGAGTTTTTGGGCTTGGAGAGTGTGAAAATTGTGTTTCTGATAGTCTACTGAAATCTGAATGCTGAGTGTTGTTCAAAGCTGAGAAAAGGGTTTTTGGGCTCTGAGTGACTCCAAAACCTTTTCAGACATTCTCCTTTTAAATTGAATGCTGAGCGATGTTGAAAACGTGGGAATCGTGTTTTTGCGCTCTGAAAGTGTTGAAAACCGTGTTTCTGGCAATATAGTTGAAACTGCACGTTGAATGATGTAAAATCCGGGAATCGCGTTTTTGCGACTCTGAGAGTGTTGAAAACATCGTTTTTGGTGCTCTTGCTGAAAGTGAATGCTGAGTGTTATTCAAAGCTGGGAACAGAGGTTTTTGGGTTTGAGAGTGTTGAAAATGTGTTTCTGATATTCTACTGAAAACTGAATGCTGAGTGTTGTTCAAAGCTGGGAACAGAGTTTTTGGGCTCTATGAGTGACTCCAAAAACCTTTTCAGGCTTTCTCCTTTAAACTGAATGCTGAGTGCTTTGGAAAACGTTGGAATCGCATTTTGCGCTCTGAGAGGTTTCCAATAGTGTTCCTGGCAATATCGTTGAAAACTGCATGCTGAATGATGAATTAAAACCCGGGAATCGCGTTTTTTTTGCGGCCTCTGACGAGTTGTAAAACCGCGTTTTTGGTTGCTTCTTGCCTGAAAGTGAATGCCTGAGTGTTGATTCAAGCTGGACCAGAGGTTTTTTGGGCTCTGAGAGTGCTTGAAAATGTGTTTCTGATATTCTACAGAAACACTGAATGTTGAGTGTTGTTCAAGCTGAGAACAGAGTTTTTGGGCTCTGAGAGCGTTGAAAATGTGTTTCTGATATTCTACTGAAAAATGAAAGCTGAGTGTTGTTCAAAGCTAGGAACAGAGTTTTTGGGCTCTGAGAGTGTTGAAAATGTGTTTCTGATATTCTACAGAAAACTGAAAGCTGAGTGTTGTTCAACGCTGGGAACAGAGTTTTTGGGCTCTGAGTGACTCCAAAAACCTTTTCGGGCTTTCTCCTTTAAACTGAATGTTGAGTGATGTGGAAAATGTGGGAATCGCGTTTTTGCTCTCTGAGAGTGTTTCCATTAGCGTTTCTGGCAATATCGTTGAAACTGCATGCTGAATGATGTTAAAATCCGGGCATCGCTTTTTTGCGCTCTGAGAGTCTTGAAAACAGCGTTTCCGGTGCTCTTGCGGAAAGTGAATGATGAGTGTTGTTCAAAGCCGGGAACAGAGTTTTTGGGCTCTGAGAGCGTTGAAAATGTGTTTCTGATATTCTACTGAAAACTGAATGTTGAGTGTTGTTCAAAGCTGGGAACAGAGTTTTTGGGCTCTGAGTGACTCCAAAAACCTTTTCAGGCTGTCTCCTTTAAACTGAATGCTGAGTGATGTGGAAAACGTGGGAATCGTGTTTTTGCGCTCTGAGAGTGTTTCCAATAGCGTTCCTGGAAATATTGTTGAAACTGCATGCTGAATGATGTTAAAACCCGGGAATCGTGTTTTTGCGCTCTGAGAGTGTTGAAAACATCGTTTTTGGTGCTGTTGCGGAACGTGAATGCTGATTGTTGTTCAAAGCTGGGAACAGAGTTTTTGGGCTCTGAGAGCGTTGAAAATGTGTTTCTGATATTCTACTGAACACTGAAAGCTGAATGTTGTTCAAAGCTGGGAACAGAGTTTTTGGGCTCTGAGTGACTCCAAAAACCTTTTCAGGCTTTCTCCTTTAAACTGAATGCTGAGTGATATGGAAAATGTGGGAATCGCATTTTTGCGCTCTGAGAGTGTTTCCAATAGTGTTCCTGGCAATATCGTTGAAACTGCATGCTGAATGATGATAAAACCCGGGAATCGCGTTTTTGCGCTCTGAGAGTGTTGAAAACAGCGTTTTTGGTGCTCTTGCTGAAAGTGAATGCTGAGTGTTGTTCAAAGCTGGGACCAGAGTTTTTGGGCTCTGAGAGTGTTGAAAATGTGTTTCTGATATTCTACAGAAAACTGAATGTTGAGTGTTGTTCAAAGCTGGGAACAGAGTTTTTGGGCTCTGAGTGACTCTAAAAACCTTTTCAGGCTTTTTCCTTTAAACTGAATGCTGAGTGATGTGGAAAACGTGGGAATCGCATCTTTGCGCTCTGAGAGTGTTTCCAATAGTGTTCCTGGCAATATCGTTGAAATTGCATGCTGAATGATGTTAAAACCCGGGAATCGCGTTTTTGCGCTCTGAGAGTGTTGAAAACAGCGTTTTTGGTGCTCTTGCTGAACGTGAATGCTGAGTGTTGTTCAAAGCTGGGAATAGAGTTTTTGAGCTCTGTGAGTGATAATGTCCGTGCATTCCCATCCATGTTCCCCAGGCTGAAATATGAACGTTCAGTTCTGGAGTGCCCTCACCCGTTTCACTGCACCACAGACAGTCTTCGCTTTTTTATTTATTTATTTTTTTTAACTGACTGGGGACTATGTCGGCGAGCTCTTTCAGACAGATTCAGAGCCTCCAGATGAAGAAAATTTATCGGTCTATTTCCAGGCTGGGGTCGTCTGCCCTTCTTTAGATCACCTTAACTTAAGTGTACATGATTTTATCAAAAGACAAATAAATAGATGCTGAAAGGAATGAGTTATACGAGAAATGTGTGTTTGCCGTCAAATATCGCCTCCTGTGGAGGAAAAAAGCTTACAGCATCTAGTATTCCCAGGCGGTCTCCCATCCAAGTACTAACCAGGCCCGACCCTGCTTGGCTTCCGAGAACGGACTAGATTGGGCGTGCTCAGGGTGGGTTGGCCGTAAGTGAAAGCTGCGTCTTCAAATAGCACTCTCATACGTGTCCCCTTGAATTTCAGCACAACGTCTTAAGGATTTCACCATACATTTGCTGCCATTTATGTCATCTGTGTCGTTATGGAAGCCTGGAGGTTCATCCAACACAATCATCACAGCAAGTGTAATAATTTCCTTAAGTGGAAAGCGCTCTTGGTCGAAATCCAGTCATACGACATATAAAACAACAGTCTCTGCCATCCAAATGGTTTGGTCAGCGTTACTTACCTAAATTGAGTTGGACAGGTCTCAATTTTAGGGAGGACTGAGAAAGAGAAGTTGTGCACATTTCTTCACCACAAGTTTACCCTAATTCATTTGATAACCGCTACCACGAGGAGTCATGAAGTAGTGACTCTAGTAAGTCAAATTGGCAGGGGAATCCTTTTAGAGCGCCTGCATGTTTTAATAAAAATGTTGATATTTGGTGCCAGTGTATCGATAATATATCGCAAGAGGAAGTAATACGATATCTTCCTGTATCAATATTTTTTCCCACCCCTAGTAACGACACTGCTGTAAGGGGTTGGCAGTGAGCAGTGAGAACTCCAGTTCGAAACTTGCTCGCTCACTGACCCACTAGTGAAAACAACACAGAATACACCCGTTACAGTAGCATAGTATGATTCACATTGAATTGTCTTGTATCTAAAATAACTTAAGAGAAGCAATGAGCAGTTCCAGGCTACACATTTGAATGCCACGGGAGCCAGCACCCAACAAACAGGGAGCAGGGCCTCAGATTTTAGTGTATTATCACAAAATGGCCTCACTTCTGAGTGTATTATCACAATAAGGCCTCAATTCTAAGTGTGTTATCACAATATGGCCTCAGTTGTCAATGTGCTATCATAATATTCCCCTAGTTTGTTCCCTGCTACTGTTCACTGTGCACATGGTCAAAAGACAGAAGAATTTTCCCAAATTAATTATTGTAACACATGTAATGAAATGGAAGAATGATGAAATAATGATCAAATATGTTACCTCTGACATCCCCCAGCACAGGTCTACTGTTTTAAAGATTTAGCTAAAACGTCGCAAAACCAAGATCTAAAGCTATTATGACCTATAAAATGAGTACAGAAAACATTCTGGTGTTCAGTAGCATTCTGAGCAATTGTACCTTCAGTTTTAACATCCAAACAAATTTGTGATATTAAAAATTCCATTCCTGGTATTTCATACAAACACAAAACACTCAATAACATTGGTATAAGACAGACATCTGTTTTGAGCTAGCAGGGCAAAATGGAATCTTTTCCACTGGCTTCCATAGCACTTTGTTTCACATCTGGAGGGAGACCAGGGTTGTTTTTATTACCCGTTTCTGAGGACAGCCTCCTGGAATGAAGAATAATGCAGAGTTCGTTTGAAAATCTTTATTGGTCTATAAAAGTAGACTGACTTCATCCGCATTGGTCACCAGTCTCCCTGCAGACAGAAAGAAACCTCCCTTTTGGCAGCAAGGCAGTGTCTGTGTCACTGAATACATCTGTAATGACAATTCAACATATAGACAAATAGGTAAAAAAGGCTATACCTGCCATTCACTTCCTGTTCAGCATTCCCCCTTCAGAACCTTGTGCAACACAACCTCACACACACTTCCTGCCCCACCCCCCGTTGAGCTGCAGGGGGGTGTAGTTCAGCACATTGGGTCACACCATGGGTGGAAACACAGCCCAACTACAGAGAAGTGGCATGGACCACCAGGGTTGGGGAGTAATGGAATACATGTAACGGCTATGTTATATATTTAAAATAAAATATTCCTTTACAGTTACCATTTAAATTGATGGTAATCAAATTACAGTTACATTTTAAAAATATTTAGATTACTGAAGGAATTACATTGGATTTTTTTTCTCATTTAATTTCTTTTTTTCCATTCAATGTTTATTCAGTTGGAAAATCTATCCAATGATAGGCAACTCCAGGGTGTATTTCCCAAATGCCCCTGACAACAAAAAGAAAAAAAAAAGAAGAAAAAAGGACGCAGCCTGCCTGACTCACAAGACAGTAGAATGGAGAGTGAGACAGAAAGCAACCAGCGCAACGTGTTTATGTCATGGAAATACCGGGACCATTTTACTTTCAAATTTGGCAAAGGTCGCAACATAACAGTAGGCTACAATGCAAGCTGTTTTTGCCAGCAACCAAATTGCTCTCCACTTCAAAAGAGTCAACTTCTAACCTGAAGAAGGATCTTGAAGTAAGTTCTCTTTTTCATTATTTAAGATAATATTGATTGCTATCTAGCTACCTTACATAGTTTGGCTGCACTGGATTAGCTATTCAGCTAGCTAGTAGGCTAGTAGGTATAGTATTAAAGCTAAGAGTAGATACAGTGACAAAACAAGTGAAATTTCACATGTTCAAAACTGTGATTATTCCAACAATTTTACACTATGCATATTACACATTAAACTGTTAAGCTACTCCTTTCTTACTCACAATGTATTTAGGGTGGCTCGTGCCTTTTCTAACTCTAATGTTTTCGTGTAATGTACAGTTTTTGAATTAACATTTACAATTCTGAAGAAACTGCAATGAAGTGCCCATAGACTGAACATGGGGGTGCCAAAATGTTAGCCACAACAATGCTAAGTGAACATTATAAAAATAACCGTTCAAAACCTTAGTCGGATGAACATTCTTTAAAAAACCGAAACTTTTTTATGAAATAAATACATGAATCACTTCCTTAATGCTGTATCTTTATTATTTTTGCTGGTGAAATCGAATGCATTCACATTACCATAACATAAAATCTCATCTTCAATAATAGGGTTCCCATTATGCATGGGGAAAAAAAAGTTAAATATTTGCAATTGACAAAGAAATAATTTGAAAAAAGGTACTTCAAATAGCTTCTGTATTTCGGTAATGAGAGAATTATATTAAAAGTATATTAAAATATTTTGAAAGCTACTTTTAATGTACTGTTGTGATCATTTCTTACACCTGTTTTTCTAAATGTGAAAAGTTCAGTAAAATAGACCTTTTAATTAGTCTTTTTCCTTCATCATAAAACATATTGTTTATCAAAACCTGTTACTCCTGATACTGTTTACCAAAACCATCACCACCCGGGCTAACCAGAAGCCATGGCTGACAGGAGAGGTCCACAGGCTATTGAGGGCCCGAAATGCTGCCTTCAGAGCCGGTGATGATGCTGCACTGAAAACAGCCAGAGCCAACCTGTCTGGCGGCATCAGGAAAGCCAAAAAGCAGTTCACACAGAAGTTAGCACAGAACTTCAGTGACAGCAGAGACACAAGGAGCCTGTGGCAGGGGATCCAGACCATCACAGACTATAAGCCCCCACCACAGACCTGTGACAGCAACATCCCTCTGCTTAACAACCTCAATAACTTCTTCGCGCGCTTTGAAGCAGACAACTCCTCACTTGCTCACAAATCACCACCCCCTCCTGATGACCAGGTCTTGTGCCTATCTCCAGCCAGCGTGAAGAGCTCACTCTCCAGAATCAATGCCCGCAAAGCTGCTGGGCCCGACAACATACCTGGCCGTGTGCTGAAGGACTGTGCAGAGGAGCTCAAAGATGTCTTTACAGACATCTTCAACACCTCCCTGAGCCAGGCAGTTGTCCCTACCTGCTTCAAAGCAACCACAATAATACCTGTGCCAAAGAAGCCATCTCCATCCAGCTTCAATGACTACCGCCCTGTTGCACTGACGCCCATCTTAATGAAGTGCTTCGAACGGTTAGTCATGCAGCACATCAAATCCATCCTCCCTCCCTCCCTGGACCCATTCCAGTTTGCATATTGAGCCAACCGGTCCACAGATGACGCAATCTCCACTGCTATACACTCAGCCCATCTGGAAAAGAAGGACTCATATGTGAGAATGCTGTTCATAGACTTCAGCTCAGCATTCAACACAATCATCCCCATGCAGTTAATTCAGAAACTGGATCACCTGGGCCTTAGCACTTCACTATGCAACTGGTTACTGGACTTCCTCACTGGAAGACCACAGGCAGTTCGGGTCGGCAACCACACATCCAGCAACATCATACTGAACACTGGAGCCCCTCAGGGATGTGTGCTTAGCCCCCTTCTCTTCACGCTGCTGACCCATGACTGCACACCAAAGTACAGCTCCAACATCTTCATCAAATTTGCGGATGACACAACTGTGGTGGGCCTCATCACCAACAAAGATGAGGCTAACTACAGGACAGAGGTGAGCCAACTTGCCAAGTGGTGTGGCGACAACAATCTCTCCCTGAATGTGATGAAAACAAAGGAGATGGTCGTCGACTTCAGGAGAGAGCACACCCAGCATCATCCTCTGACCATCAATGGTGCAGCTGTGGAGAGGGTGAGTAGCACCAAGTTTCTGGGTGTGCACATAACAGAAGACCTCTCCTGGTAAAACAAAACCACATCACTGGCCAAGAAAGCTCAGCAACGCCTCTACTTCCTCCGCAAACTGAGGAGAGCCAGAGCCCCAGTTCCCATCATGTGCTCCTTCTACCGTGGCACCGTTGAGAGCATCCTTACCAACTGCATCACTGTGTGGTTTGGGAGCTGCACCACCGCCAACAGGAGAACCCTGCAGCGCATAGTGGATGCAGCAGAAAAGATCTCTGGTGCCTCACTCCCCTCCCCCCTGGACATCTACAACACACGCCTAGCCCGTAAAGCACAGAGCATTGCTGCTGACCCCACTCATCCTTCGCACACGCTCTTCAGCCCCCTCCCATCGGGGAGGAGATTCAGAAGCCTCCAGGCCCGTACCTCAAGGTTGAGGGACAGCTTCAAGTTGAACTCTCTTCCCTCCCTCAGCCATCTGCTCCAAAACAGAACTGAACTTTGAACCCCCCCCATACTGAAGCCTGGACTATTCTCCACCCATTCCTACTCCCAACATTAACTCACACAGATCTACACAATCACTTTACTTATAAAAACAGTCTACATCATATTCCTGTGGAATATGTAGTTATATTTATATTTTTTATATTTATTTTTCATATTTATAAACCTACCATGTGCCTGGATGCCCTTGCTGTAAATATTCGTAGCTTGTTTTCTGTGAAAATTCTTGTTCTTGTCTCTCAGTGTCATTGTGTTATGTTGAACTGTTGTATTGTCACCGTGGGCCTGAGAGAAACGCAATTTCAATCCTCCGTATGTCCTGTGCATACTGGAGAATTGACTATAAAGTTGACTTTGACTTTGATATTGGTAATGAGAATTATACTGGTGCACATGCTTATAAAACTTTCATAAAATGCTTTAGGCCTAAATGTTTTTTTTTTCATGTGAAATGTTATCATAATTAAAAAATATATAGACTGTATTTCATGTATTACAGTAAAAAAAAGTTTAGCTATTTAGATTTTGACATCACTTGGACATAGTTTGTGAGAATCACCTAACCAGTAGCCTATATGCCATTCACACTTTTACGTACATACTTTTAAAAATTAAAAACACAGTGTTCACCAAGTAATCCAAAGTATTCAGATTACGTTACTTAGCTTGAGTAATCTAACAGAATACATTACAAATTACATTTTACGGCAAGTATTCTGTAATCTGTAGTGGTGTGGCGGTTGAGGTGCGACCACACATATCTAGTTTCTTGTCTGCACAAAGTTTGCTGTGATGAACTTTTACACGCACAAAGCCAAACACAGACTTTTATGCGCACACACGCGCACATAAGAAAACGCGTATGGACTAGCACACATCAATGCTAATATACACTGTTGAAATAAAGACACATAAGACTATTTTGTTATGCTTTAAACATTAATTTTGTACTTAAGTTGGCGCGCAAACTTGGGTCTAAAGTGATGTTTATGTAGCATAAAATGTTACCGGCAGCTTGCATGAAGTTTTCGTTGTGCTCCTGCGGCTGATGTGAGTCACTCCGGCAGCAAAAGGGTGCCGCTGGGGAGTAAAGGAATGTTTATTTGGTTCCAGCCGGAATTGGCCAGGTACATTCCTGTAGTGGCACTGGGGATGGCAGCGATGGCCTTGATCAAGCTGTTTCTGTGTTTGTATCTTTTCACATGCCTAGGAAATGTATGATTTTGTTTGCTTTTCTTAAATCTGCTGTTTTGCATATTGAAGAATATTATGCTTTTGTCTCAGAGACAAAAGCGCCAGTCAGTGTCTCAGAGAGCTGAATTTAACACCTTTATTTAGCAACACACAGGTATATGCATCACACACCTAGACATCACTAGGCAGCAAGGCAGCGGAGACTGGTGGAAGAGGCACAACATTCAACCGGTAAAACCTAGAAAACATACACGGCGCTGACCAAGTAGCCGCAGAACAGATATAAGAAAGAGTTATCCCCCTCAGTGCTGCCCAAGAGGTTGCAATAGCACGTGTTGAGTGACACCTCACAGAAGCAGGAGCTGCTTTACCAGCCAGAGCGGTAGGCAGTGCTGATGGCCTCTGAAACCCAGTTGCCCAGCCTCTGTTTTGACAGAGGCGTTTCCTTTCCGACAGGTCCCGAAACGCACAGTTAGTCTCCTTGCAGGCCTCCCAGCAGCACCACCCACCCTCTCCAGCTCATCCAGAATGCAGCTGCCCGACTGATCTTCAACCTCCCCCAAATTCTCCCATGTTACGCCCCTGCTGGAAATCCCCTCCACTGGCTCCTGTCGCTGCCAGGATCAGATTCAAGACCCTGACCCTCGCCTTCTCTGCAGTCAACAGGACAGCCCCTTGCC
This sequence comes from Megalops cyprinoides, assembly GCF_013368585.1. NCBI lineage: Eukaryota > Metazoa > Chordata > Actinopteri > Elopiformes > Megalopidae > Megalops > Megalops cyprinoides. Next base: position 865,475 of record NW_023494723.1, on the reverse strand, counting down.
TACCTCCAAGAACTCATCCAGCCCTACACACCAGCCCGACCCCTACGCCTCCGCAGCAACTGGACGCCTTGCTCCCTGCATGGTCAAGGCAGGAGGTGCTCGTTCTGCCAGACATCGGGTTCGCCTACATCGCCTCCCCAGTGGTGGAAACGAACTCCCGGTCTCGCTAAGGACAGCTCCTTCACCCCAGTCCTTCAGACGGGGCCTGAAGACGCACCTCTTCAGACTCTACCTGGACTGACCCAGCACACAATTGCTGCCCCCCCACGCCCATCAGTGCTGTCGTAAATTGCTGTGCTTTTAAACTGTGCTTTTAAATTTTGTCTCTTGTTGCCGCCTTTACCCTGACGCTCATTGTGCCGTTTGAAGTTGTTGAGTTTGCCGTTTCGAAGTATATTGTACTAATTGCCTTTAGGCTGTAATTGTAAAAATCTGATAGCTACTGCGTCCTCAAACAGACCTTGCTCTCAGTGCTGAAACTGTCTCATTGTGGAACTGTACACATCCTGTCCCCGTACTGTCGCTGTACCTACTGTATGCACTTTTGTAAGTCGCTTTGGATAAAAGCGTCTGCTAAATAAATAAATGTAAATGTAAATGTTAGTCTGTAGTGCGCCACTGGCCGGTCACTGAGACATACTGTCGCAAAGCACGCACTGGACACATTTCCAAGCGTGACTCACCATCAGAATGAAAAGCGGCCAAAGTAATCAACTGTGATCGCCAACAAGAATGCTGTTTTAATGGAGAGCCATTTAACATCTGCATGCTCCAATGGTTCAAACAGTGGTGAATACAGGCCATCAAGAACAATGTGTAAATCCCAAGGGGCAAAATCAACCCGTGGGCGTGGATGTAACCATTGCGCACCTTTAAGGAAAGCCACCACTAACTTGTGGGCACCTAAGGAAACACCTTCCATAGGTGCCCTATGGGCCGACAATGCAGCACTTTCAAAGTAGCTGGAGAGTGACCTTCATCCAGGAGTTGTTGTAGGAACTGAAGTATTGCTGTCACAGGATATTCAGAGGGGTTTAGTGAATGAGTAGTATACCAAGCAGTGAAAAGCTTCCACCTGTTAGCATACATTGCTCTAGTGGACTGAGCACGAGCATTCAGAACAGTGTGTCTGACCCCCTCTGAACAGTCCATGATACTTTGGTTCCCCCCCAGTGGCCAGACCCAAAGTTTCAGCCTGTTGGGGCAGGGGTGCCACAGTGAGCCCTCCATCTGGGACAGCAAGACCTTCCTCAGGGGTAATGGACTGGGTGGCCCCATTGTCAGAGACAGCAGCAAATGAAACCACGGCATGCTTGTCCACCTGGGAGCTATCAGGAGCACCCTGTGACCCGTTTCCCGAACTCGACTGAGCACCGCCCAGATCAGCGATATTGGCAGAAACGCACACAGTAAAAGGTCTGGCCACTCGTGGGCCAGAGCATCTCTGCCCAGAGACTCCGCCTCCATCTGCTCCGAATACCACTTGGGGCAGTGAGTTGTCACCTTCGAGGCAAATAAATCTACTGCCACTGTGCCATAAGTATTCCAATTCCTCATCACAAAGTCTTTGTGCAGATGCTAGTCTGCTGGCCGCGGTCCCCCGCGGGACAGAGTATCCACTGCCATATTGAGGCGACTGGGAATGTGCGTTGCCTGTAGGGAAAGAAAGTGTGTCTCTGCCCAAGTTAGAAGTGCCTGCGTCACACGAAGAGAGGGGAGGGACCTCATGCCACCCTGATGATTTATATGAAACACCACTGAGGTGTTGTCTGTCCTGACCAACACGTGTTTCCCCATCAGAACACCCTCAAAATGTCTGAGAGGCAGGAAGACCGCTTGCAACTCTAGAATGTTGATATGGCACCGTTTCATGTGCGGATCCCATAGACTATTTACCCATTGATGCTGCCAGACATCCCCCCAGCCCGTGAGGGAGGCATCTGTTGTGACCACCTCCCTGCGTGCAGGAGGTGGACCCATCTGCACCCCAGACTGCAGGAAGTCTTCCTGTCGCCACCGGAGTAGGCATGAACTGCAGCTTTTCGTCACCTTCACCAAGGTCTGCCTGTTGTGAACCGCTGATAGACGAAGTGCAATCAGCCACCGCTGAAATGGGCATAGGTGCAGTAGCCCAAGCTGAATTACTGTGGTTGCTGCAGTAAGCAGCCCTGCCAGCCTCAGTAGCTGAACATAAGGGACCCTGCGCCCTACGTAGATTCTCGCTAGGGCATGCTGAATTGCTTCCTTTCTGGTTCTGGTGAGGGTGGCACGCACGGTCCTTGAGTCTAAGTGCATGCCAAAAAAGTTCACTGACTGGGCAGGAGTGAGACAGCTTTTCTCCCAGTTGACCTTGAAGCCAAGAGCCATGATGTGATGTAGCAGGCGGTTGGCATTGGCTATTGCTTGTTCTGGGGTTGCTGCACACAGCAGCCAATGGTCCAGGTATGGCAGAACTAAGATGTCTTCTTGCTGTAGGGGTTCCAGTGCCACTTGCACGCTCTTTGTGAACACTCGAGGAGCCAGAGAAAGCCCAAATGGGAGAACTTTGAATTGGTAGCTCTTGTGCTGAGAAACTGTCTGTGCTCCACTGCGATAGGCACATGAAAATAGGCCTCTTTTAAATCTACTGTTATGAAACATGCACCTGGTCCAACCGTTGGTTGTTATTTTTTTCCAGCACTGCAGTTGGCAAGCTGAAAAACCATTCGCCGTCGACCCAAGACTATCAGCGGCATCTGCCCATTGATTCATTGGCCTTGGCGGGGTGCTGATGTGATTGTCTCACAGGCAGTGAACGTGGGCATGCACCTGCACCAGCCCGATGCACAGGAGGAGTGGGTCTGCTGTGTTGGCCAAGTGGAAACTTGTTCAACGCGTGTGCCAGCGTGCGCTGCATTACAGAGGTACGGCGGGGCGAGTGTGCGCCTGCCTGTGGATCTTTAAAGACTGTGCGCCAATCTACATGTTGTGAGCGTGATTTAGTAACGCATACTCTTCTCTCTAAAGCCTCCTGTGCAGCTGGCCCGAAAAGGTGGCCAGGTATCAATGGTAACTGGCGCAGATTGTTACGGCAATCTTCTGGTAAAGGTGACTGTGCTAGCCACACCTGTCGTCTTGCATGGACAAGGAGGCCTAGGGTTCTACCGCACTCACTAGCCACAGTACCGAGTGCTTGCAGTGAAGCGTCAACCAGACCGGATGCAGCATCACCGTGAGGGGCAGAATCTAAGGTGGAATGTAAGGCTAACAAAAGATGACCCATTGAGTTGCCAACATGACCCAATCTGGCAACAGTGTTGTAAAAATTGACCAGCACATCATCAATACACCTGCACTCTTTATTGGGGCATCACACATCCTGGCGTAGGGCCTCATCTGGCAAGACAATAAGAGAGGCCACACAGGGCTCTAAAGCTGGCATTGAGCCAAGACCAACGACATCCAGTTCAGTCATGTCAGACAGCATTTGAGCAGCACGATCTGGCCGAAATGACAGAGCCACCTGGAATGCTGCTACTACAACTTCTGTGAAGTCCATGAAGTGGGGTATATGCACATCTTTTGTCCCAGGCACAGAACGGCACAATAGGTTGGTAGGGCCTGGTGGAGCTTGTGATAAATCCAGCTTCAACTTTGTAAGTGCCATTTTGATATTGTCACATAGTGACAGAGCTACGGAAGATGCTTCACTCCCTGTATCAGGCTCACTGCCACTCACTGAGTGCAAAGAGGGTGGTTGAGATGGTGGTAGTACTGCACTGATAGGAGGCTGGCCAAAAGTTTCAGCAAAGAGAGAATCTGTGGCTGCAACCGACACAGCATCACTCTCTTCTGGCTCTGTATTAAAAGAATGCTCAGTTGAAGGAGGAGTGTGAGCACTGGGCTGTGCTGCATAGCCCATCTGATCAGTGAGGCTATCTTTAACAGCTGTTATGGTAGGACCCGTCAAGAGCGCTTGCAATCTTTGCACTGTTGTGGCGAGTTCATCCATACACTTAGCTAGCTTAGCGGATGAGGATCTGCACTTTGATTTCGGTTGTTCTTCACTGTCAGAGTGTTTATGTTTAGCACCTCGCACATTAACTGCAGCAGTAGACAAAACCTCTGATGCGTTCGGATAAGCACTGTTCAGGCGGTGTTGATGAAGTTCAAGCGGCATAATGCTACACTCTGGGCAGGGATTAGATAACGCCTCTTTAAGGTGCTCCATGCCCAAACAAGATGGGCAGCGGTCATGCCCATCTAACATATCCATCCTAGCAAAGCACTGTGAGCAGAGGGCAGAATGCTCCATATGACACGTTCAGTAATGTTAAAAAACAACACAGCCAACACAGCAGGGGATATCGTTAATAACGTTAAGTGAGTCTGATTCAAAGCGGCAAGCTTGCTAGCTGGTAACCGGAGGCAACTAGCCTACTCCACGACCAGTAAGCTAAGGAAACCAATAGGTACTCGTCAGGAGCAGAGATTGATTGTACCAGGCGAGGGGACCCTGGAAACCAATAGGTACTCACTGGCAATGTAAATATTACAAGACCTTGTAGCTATACTTACCTGGTGGTTCTAAATTCCAAGGAGCGCTGAACGAGTGCAAGCTGCTCTCAAGCACTGTCAGGCTATCACAGGCACCGAATGAGGAGACCCTGGAAAAACCGATAGGTGCTTGTTGGGCTGACGGTAATCCAATCACAGTGATAGACCACAGCTAGATGGGGAAGCAGAATGCTAAGCCCAACAGTTAAGATGCACCAGTCTCTAGATAAAGGTTCTCTGCCAGCCGAGAATGAAAAAGAGAAATATCATGACACGTTTGTAGGTTTTATATACATTGGGGCGTCATGGGGTCACGAGATGACAACCAATCAATAAGTTCTCATAGCCAATGCACGAGCGCATGCTAATTCCACTCTGTTCCGCCTCTGGTGGTCTGGAAGTATGAAATAGAACAGGGGTGCCCAATACGTCGATCGCAATCTACCGGTCGATCGCAATCTACCGGTCGATCGCAAAGGTAGTGTGGGTAGATCGCATGGCATTAAAAAAAGACGTCAGCCTATCATCTATCCTCACTATGAAATTTGTCACTTGATTGACATACAGGGCAGCAATTCTGACATCTGACCTTTTCTGACACATGGGTCACCACGCATGCGCATACAACCGCGCCAAAAACTCTATCAAGCTACCGAGTTGCCTAGTTAGCCTCCAATTTATTTCTTCTAAACTCAAGAAAGGGTATAAAAATGAGTGGGGGAGCTGGACCAAGTAAGAAGCCAAAAACCTACCATTTCCATACGGAATGGGAGGAGGACTTTTTTTTCACAATGTCATATTCGAAATGCGTTTGCCTCATCTGCCAGTCTACCATTGCTATTCCAAAGAAGGGAAATGTGGAGCGGCATTTTCGGACTGTTCATAAAAACTACGACAATGACTTCCCTCCGAAAAGCGAGCTGAGAAAGAGAAAGGTGAAGGAACTAAAATCCCAGTTATCCGGACAGCAGTCATTTTTCTCACAGCTGACCACAAAAGTGAAGACAGCCACCGAAGCATCATTCCGGGTGAGTCACTTCATCGTTAAGCAGAAGAAGTCTTTCCAAGACGGAGAGATGGTAAAAGAGCCATTCGTTGAAGCAGCTGACTCATTGTTCCGAGACTTTAAAAACAAACCAGAAATATTATCTTCAATCAAAGCTCTCCAGCTATCAAGAAGTACGGTTACACGGCACTGTGAAGCCATGGCTGAGGATTTGACCCAGCAACTTTGGAAGGATATCACGGACTGCGAGTGTTTCTCACTGCAACTGGACGAGTCTACAGACGTGAGTGACACAGCCCAGTTGTGCATTTTTATTCAGATGGTGTTTACCGATATGACTGCAAAAGAGGAGCTGTTAACAGTACTGCCCATGAAAGAACACACGTGAGGAGAGGACATTTTTCAGTCTTTCAAAAACTTTATTGAGAAAGCCCAGCTCCCAGTATACAAATTGGTGTCCATCACCACAGACGGAGCGCCCGCGATGGTTGGCCGCTCAAATGGATTTATTGCCAGGTGCAGGGAGGACGATGCTTTCCCGGACTTCCTCAATTACCACTGCATAATACACCAACAAGCGTTATGTGCAAAAATGCTCAACATGAAAGAGATAATGGATGTGGCAAGGAAGATTGCCAGTTCCATTTGCGCCAGATCTCTTCAAAGACGGCTATTTCGTGCGCATCTGGAGAAGGCTGACTGCGACCACTCTGAATTGTTGCTACACACTGACGTGAGATGGTTTAGTCGAGGGAAATTCCTGCAAAGATTTCGAGAGCTCTATCCGGAGATTAAGGAGTTTTTCCATGTAGCTAAACATGCAGAATACAACCAACTAAATGACAATCAGTGGCTGCTAGACTTAGCATTTTTAACCGATCTGACCAACATGTTGAATGACCTTAATGTAGAGCTGCAAGGAAAAGACAAAACCGTGATCAATATGATCAGCTCAGTTAATTCTTTCAAATGAAAAATGCAACATCTCTCCTCAAAGCTGCAGCGCCATGATTTGGCAAACTTCAAGAACCTTGCGTCAGAGCTGGAGACGCAAGGGAAGGCGTGTGTGCTACTTGACGGTGCATGCTACACAGAGCAGATTGAAAACTGTCTGTCAGAGTTTGACAAACGCTTTCATGAATTTGTTTTACTGGAGCCAGTCGCTACATTCATGTGCTACCCTTTTCGGGATGATGCTGAGGTTGATTCACTGGCTTCAAAAATTGAAACACTGTTTCACCTGAACTTTTCTGGAGTGGAGGATGAGATTTTGACACTACAAGCTGACATTCAGCTTAAGTCCAGGGCTCATGGACAGTTCTGGAACTTACTCACAGAGGAAAAGTACCCCAACATGAGGAAATGTGTCACCTCTTTGACTGCATTATTCGGCTCCACTTATTTACAGTGCTGGCCAAAAGTATTGGCACCCCTGCAATTCTGTCAGATAATGCTCAATTTCTCCCAGAAAATGATTGCAATTACAAATGTTTTGGTAGTAATATCTTCATTTATTTTGCTTGCAATGAAAAAACACAAAAGACAATGAAAAAAAAATTAAATCAATTATCATTTTACACAAAACTCCAAAAATGGACCGGACAAAAGTATTGGCACCCTCAGCCTAATACTTGGTAGCACAACCTTTGGACAAAATAACTGCGAACAACCGCTTCCGGTATCCATCAATGAGTTTCTTACAATGCTCTGCTGGAATTTTAGACCATTCTTCTTTGGCAAACTGCTCCAGCTCCCTGAGATTTGAAGGGTGCCTTCTCCAAACTGCCATTTTCAGATCTCTCCACAAGTGTTCTATGGGATTCAGGTCTGGACTCATTGCTGGCCACTTTAGAAGTCTCCAGTGCTTTCCCTCAAACCATTTTCTAGTGCTTTTTGAAGTGTGCTTTGGGTCATTGTCCTGCTGGAAGACCCATGACCTCTGAGGGAGACCCAGCTTTCTCACACTGGGCCCTACATTACGCTGCAAAATTTGTTGGTAGTCTTCAGACTTCATAATGCCATGCACACGGTCAAGCAGTCCAGTGCCAGAGGCAGCAAAGCAACCCCAAAACATCAGGGAACCTCCGCCATGTTTGACTGTAGGGACCGTGTTCTTTTCTTTGAAGGCCTCGTTTTTTTTCCTGTAAACTCTATGTTGATGCCTTTTCCCAAAAAGCTCTACTTTTGTCTCATCTGACCAGAGAACATTCTTCCAAAATGTTTTTGGCTTTCTCAGGTAAGTTTTAGCAAACTCCAGCCTGGCTTTTTTATGTCTCTGGGTCAGAAGTGGAGTCTTCCTGGGTATCCTACCATAGAGTCCCTTTTCATTCAGACACCGACGGATAGTACGGGTTGACACTGTTGTACCCTCGGACTGCAGGACAGCTTGAACTTGTCTGGATGTTAGTCGAGGTTCTTTATCCACCATCCACACAATCTTTCGTTGAAATCTCTCGTCAATTTTTCTTTTCCGTCCACATCTAGGGAGGTTAGCCACAGTGCCATGGGCTTTAAACCTATTGATGACACTGCGCACGGTAGACACAGGAACATTCAGGTCTTTGGAGATGGACTTGTAGCCTTGAGATTGCCCATGCTTCCTCACAATTTTGCTTCTCAAGTCCTCAGACAGTTCTTTGGTCTTCTTTCTTTTCTCCATACTCAATGTGGTACACACAAGGACACAGGACAGAGGTTGAGTCAACTTTAATTCAATTTTCAATTCAATTCATTTTTATTTGTATAGCGCTTTTTACAACACAAGTTGTCACAAAGCAGCTTTACATTGTTCCCAGGCCTGAGACCCCCTGAGAGCAAGCCAACAAGGCAACAGTGGCAAGGAAAAACTCCCTATCAGGAAGAAACCTTGAGCAGAACCGGGCTCATGGGGGGGCCCATCTGCTTCTGGCCGGCACTGGGCAGATAGAGTTAGACACAATATTATGCAATGTACATTTGTTATTGACAAACAATAGCAGTTAACAGTAGAGTGATTATAAGAATGTCTCCTAGGATGTCCGGGTCTTGGAATGCAGTTGGCTTTGATGGGCAGGGCAGCGAGGTAGCAGGACTGGAAAACGAGATGAGACGCTTGGGCTACAGCTCCGGACAGGAGCCCGGAGCAGGGAATAGGAAGCAAACAGAAAACAGTGGTTAGTGGATGATAAGAATGGCAGGGATGTAGAACAGAGAGGCAGGAGAGGAGGGGCAGAGAAAAAGGTGTGCAACAAGGAAAGGCCCCGGCAGGCTAACATTATGGCAGCATAACCTAGGGGACGGGAGGCAAGGGACCGGCATAGTCATGAGGGCGACCCTAATCCATTTTAACTGGCTGCAAGTGTGATTTAGTGATTGCCACCACCTGTTATGTGTCACAGGTAAGTAACAGGTGCTGTTAATTACACAAATTAGAGAAGCATCACATGATTTTTCAAAGGGTGCCAATACTTTTGTCCGGCCCATTTTTGGAGTTTTGTGTAAATTGATACTTGATTTGACTTTTTTTTCTTTCTCTTTTGTGTTTTTTTATTGCAAGCAAAATAAATGAAGATATTACTACCAAAACATTTGTAATTGCAATCATTTTCTGGGAGAAATTGAGCATTATCTGACAGAATTGCAGGGGTGCCAATACTTTTGGCCAGCACTGTATGTGAGTCAGCCTTTTCCCACATGAAGATTATTAAGTCCAAATACCGTTCCACCATGACTGATGACCATTTGGAAGTGTGCTTGAGGCTGGCTATCAGCAGCTACTGTCCGGACTATGCATCCCTGGCTGATTCCATTCAGTGCAAGTCGTCAGAGTAAGGTAATGACAAAAAATGTACAGAGTTGTATTGCGCAATGGGTTCATGCAGTTATGCAAGGTACATCAACATATATTGTACAAATAAAGAATACTCAATATATTTATAAATAAATATATGTTTTGCATTTTTATAGTAGGTAGATCATTTTGACTTGGTCATTTTATAAGTAGCTCGCATGCTGAAAAAGTGTGGGCACCTCTGAAATAGAACGTGAGTTTCTCAAAGCGCGGTAATCAACCGCAGTTTTAATGATAATAAAAATTTGAAATGGTAATACTAACTGTCGGGAATTTTACCATGGTTTATCGTGAAACTGGTAACCGTTTCATCCCTATTTGGAACAACACAAATAAATAATCATAAATAATCATAACATTTTAAAACTATATAGATATATAAAAATATATACAAATTAAGACTCAAATATCGAAAAGAAGTCAGACAAATAGAAACAAATTGTAGTATATGTAACGGGTACAGACTGCATTGTGTGTTTTAAATAAATGTTACCTGGGTCAGCGAGCGAGCGAGTTTCGAACCTCGGTTCTCACTGCTCAATGCCAACCCCTTATGGCCACTGTCATTGCCAGCTGAGCTAAAGGCAACTTGCCCGTAGCCTGTCAGCAACAACGCTAGTTAACCAGGTCTCAGGGAGTGACGTACTCAATCGCCCTGTGTTTTGGCATGTCACACAACCGTGTCACAGGTCAAGTGAAACTACAACTCACAAGTGCACATCCAAAATTGCCTTGAAGTGAGATGGCATGGGATATCAGCCTCACTTCACATTTTGGTTCATATAAACACTAGCATAACAAAAGCTTCTGCTTCCCAATAAAAAGAGTCTGGGCCAGAGGAGTGCATGACTGTGATATAGAGAATGAAGCCCCTCCTGCTGGCTACAGTTTCACAGATTTTTCAGTAAATCGTGCATTGGGAAGATGTACTGCATTCTATTTTGCAGTGGCATCTGTCAACAGGCAAGGTTATTGCAAAGCTTTCTGGTTATTCATGCAGTCTCAGAAACACAAGCTTCATACATCAATGCAGAGGAGAGGTCACAGTTTCAAATGCTGGTTTAGTGCTAATCATCCCTCCGCCTCCTTCTGGCCTCACCTGCTTCCCAGGGGTGGGTGGCCAGCATGCTTTCAGATGTGCTGACAGTAATGGCTCCTCTGCATATCCTCACAGGGCTTTTGGTGGTCATGTGCCTCAGGATAAGGGATACACTGGCGCCTCCTTGGAGATTGTAGACTTGAGGTATATCAGTTTCTGTGTCAGGACCCCAATCTCAGCTGGTTTTACTCCCTGGCACATGGTCAGGGCCGCATTAAACCTCCCCAGGGCCCAGGACTAACACACCTCCCAGGGCCCTATGTCCACGATTTTCAGCCGGAAAACTAAAACCCAAGTAGCAAAACACGTTATTGGGTTGTATTTTGGTGTTCAACAAAACCGACCTGTAAACTACGTCCACCAAATGTGTTTATTTTCACCAGTGGAAGGAACCCAATAAGAAATGTTTTTTAAACGTTCTAATCAGGTGTTAAAGTCAACGTTTAAAAATGAACGCATCTGTCAGACACTGATTCCAACGTTTAACAAAGGTGTTGATTTGGCATCAACTTACAACAACTGTGGAAGCCCAATAATCGACATGACTGACACATTCAACATAAGTGTTAAACACAATGTTAAATACAGAGGTGGAAAACCCCGGCTTCAGAAAGTAAAAGTCCTGCCACGTAACCTATTTGTTCCACCCATGCACTACACCAGCTGAATTTAATTAGCGCAACTCTTCAGCCAGGTAGAGGAGCTAATTAGTGAAATCACCTTGTTTAGTGAATGACTAGAATAAATACATGGTAGGACTTTTAATTTCTGAAGCCGGGGTTTTCCACCTCTGGTTAAATAATGAACGTATCTGAAACCTATTTCTAACGTTTAACAGTGGTGCTTATGTGGTGTGGTTTTAGACAGAATACCGACAATTAAATATTCTCAACGTTTCAAGACAGCACACATTCACTCTAGTCTGTTGCTAGTTCTGTGATAAAACACATTTCCATTGAATTTTATATTCAATATCAACATCTCAACATCTTTAGTAATTAAAATCTTTTTTTTACACAGTACGCAACTGGTTGAAACACTACTGTTCACATCCAGTGTAATCCAAAGGTAGTATACACAACTTGACATAAAGCTTCTACAATGATTACAGGCCACTGAAATGTATTAACTAGAAAATGCTCATGTTACATGTTTTAACCATACGTTTTAACAGAAAACCGACTTAGGTATCACTAACGACCAATATTCAATTTACTACCTTCAGCCGTTAATTTTAACAAAGTGCACATTAGTTATAAACACCTCAGTAAACAATAATTATCTGAAACATTCACAGTGTGCAGGAGCCTTCAGAAACACTCTACCACAAGTAACTGAATTGTCGAGCCACGCTAGTCACGTTAATAAAGCCTGGCTTTATACGATATGTAGTTGTGGTTTATTTACAGTTTACCAACCTGTATTAAGCAGGTAAACAGGAGCAATGACAACACGGTACGTCTCGTTTCCTTCCAGATTGCTTCTGAGGAAACCACGGAGACGGACCCTCTCTCCCTGACCCCCAGTTGCAATCAAAGTGAACACGAACGTTCCGTCTCACTGCAACCTGGGAAAAGCATATTCTCACTCCATTAGTACCATGAAGATTAGCTTGGACCTCCGTTTTATCAGCGGATGAATGGGCTTCATTCGTTTTTTTTAAATACAAACATAAGTGTACACAATAACCCTAAATCATTAATATAATAATTACTCTCAAATTTTATCACATAAATGTGGTCACACTATTTCAGGTGCGCCACACATAGTAGGTATTGTTGGAGCAGAGTGTTACTAGCTTACTTTGGAAGATAGTAACGTTCGCTATGTAACAAATAACTAGAGTTAACGTCAGTTACTCCCACCTTAAATTCATTAGGGAAAGTTGGAAAGACTATTCGGGTGTTTGGGGGAATAACCTACACCATAATTTTGAGAAATACACTTTTTCTTTTAAGTGTGCTGCACGAAGCATCCACTGTCTGGCTCAAGAAACCAGGCATACTTTTTTATTGACATCTTGGTCTAGTCAGCCAACGTTAGCCCTGCTTGCAATAGTCAATTAAAATGCTTTTCCTTTTCCATCCCCTTTTGTAATTAATAGTTGTAATGTAGGGCTGGGCGATAAAACGATAACAATAATTATCGCGATATAATTTTCCTCGATAGAAATATAACAAATGTTTGATATAATTAATCTTCATGCTTAGATAACATGCACAGAAATTAATCAAGAATTGTCAATCATGTCGCAGGAATAGAGGTAAACATTGCTCAAGCTAGGTTGCATGGTGACAGGTATAAATTTAGGCCAGCACATGGTATTGTTTACAGACACAGTGGCTGACAGGCTTGAAGTTGGAGCGGAATAATCAAAATAAGTGAAATGAGCGACGCCGAAGAAAAAGCTGTGTCCATGACCAGCACGAAGGACGAAGACATCGCTGACAAGAAAGGTCACTCAACTTCAGTAGTTTGGAGATATTTTGGCTATTTACACTGACAAAAAAACAGCAGCGTGCACTGCAAACTGTGCCGAAGACAGGCAACACCACAAACCTGTTTCATCATTTGAAACAATATCACCCGTTAGAACATGCAGAAAGTAAGAAATTACAGTCCCAAACGAGTGTTGTTAGTGGATCCTCAACAAGCACCAGGTCAGTACCCAGTGCAACTACCTAGCAGCAAACAATCATTTTCCATTTTCCAGCACCGTGCCTTATAAAAAAAAAACAAAAAAAAAAAAAACGAAAAGACACAAAGACATCAAAAACGCAACTGCATGTTGCATTGCAAAAGACATGCTTCCCAATTAGCACTGTCGAAAATGATGGATTCAAGAAGTTGCTGTCAGCTGTCACAGGGCAGCTTTAAAACCTGAGACTGTAGACAGACTTGTCTTGCTTGCCTGTAACTTGAAGGGTAATGGCTTTGCTTGTTTAAAACTTGTACAGAAGATACTGACCACTTACAAAATGTTCCAAACCGTCTGTACAAAGGGTTTGGCATGCTGACCAGAATTAAGATTTATTTGTCTGTTTATTGACATTATCCTTCAAAACACTTTTAAACTTTGCAGTCTGAGCCATCTTACATGTGTGCTGTATCACACAGCAGCACTTAATTTTTCTATTAAGATATTTATTTTGTTGAGAAAAAAGGACTGAAAAAGGATTTTACTTAATTTTACTCAAGCATATTTTGATGTTGAAGAAAGATTTCATCATTATAATAGTTTTGAATGTTCTACCTCAGATTTGTGAACACTGTTTGGCAAGTGTTCATCATGTTCTGACCATAAAGAATAGTTTAAAACCACAATTAACGATGGTGGTGGAATTGGCTGTGATGCAAAGGGCACCAGCTAAAATCTTACGTAGGGCACCAAGTTGGTCAGGGCCGACTTAATTAATTTAATTTAAAACAGTTCAGCCGAACATTTAGACTGTTTGGAAATCACAAGGAGGCTAACATTTGTCGCAAACATTGTAACATAGTAGCACTTTTTAACTTTTTCACATTAAATGACCACATTGAATAATGGTAAATGAAACAAATGTTACTGTATCAAACCAGTATCAATAAATGTTGGCTAGAAATTGATATTTATAGTTGTTCGCCCACCGGAGTTTGTTGGGTAGCCTCCCCGTAATTTGTTCCAATGTATAACGTCTGATAACTGCATGGCATGTGCACAGTTGACACTTTCTGATAATTGTAGTTCAATAAACATTTGGTTTGTGGTAGTTGCATCATGAAATGCGTAGGGTGCTGATGCCCTGTGGCATCGCACTGATTTAGGAATAATTGGCACTTCACTGTCAGGAATCGGATGCACAAGTCTTGTAACGTTGTTCTGCATCATTTACTTTCGATATGACTGCAACACTTGCAAGTGGTTGCACTGGCATCCTCTTGGGAAATGAGAAACGAACACATTTGGTATTGGCACTGATCCAGTAATGGCTTTGCGGGCCACCTTGTTCTATATCAGTGTCCTTGTCTTGAGGGGATATACTGTGTTCAATTATCATTCCATCTGAGCTCTGTTGTTAGATTTGATTGAGTTGTTATTGCAGCTGCTGTCAATTTCTGTTCAATTTATCCCATTAGATATTTGTTGCAGATATGGGTTGTTAGAAATAACTTGGTCTTAACAGAGGGATGGAAATAAGGTGTCAGCTATTTTAAATTTGGTCCCACAAATCAGTAATACACATAAAAATTCAGTTTACATTGCATTGCTAACAGCACATTCATTTCATTCATATATTTATTTTCTTTATGTTCAGTCTGTGTCCCTGTATATGCTCATTGGCCAATGTGATAATTTGTAATCTACATATGGTTCGTTTCTCGAACTTTGGTGCATTAGGCAAATCATTACACATATTGTGGAGGTGAGGTTGTAGTAATGGATTTTAGCAATTTCAGATCTTACAGTGCACTATAAATTACTAACTCCTCTGTAAAACTTTATTTTAATAGAACTTCTTGCTCAAATGCAACTAATTTGTATTCAGTTGTGCTTTCAAAAGCACTTTTTGCAGTGTCGGTTTGATTCATTTCAGACCACAACAATTTTGTCTAAAACTTATTTGCCAGTAAAACTGAAACCAATTTGTTTCTAATAGCTTCTCAGATTGGACCTTTCAGTTGGGTTGCTGCTCTTGTTGCTTAAAAATTCAGTGGGTGTTCTCTGAGTAATCTACATTGCACCATACAATCTGCACAATGAAGAATATTTAAACTTATGCTCAAACCCTAGTTCGGCAAAAATAAATCAACTCACCGAAATTATATTGAGTCCACACTACGTAATACCCTAGATCCCATTGCACCCCTTAAAAAGAGGAAAGTCCCAGACAAAAAACTAACACCCTGGTATAATGACCAGACGCGTGCTATCAGACAAATTGCACGGAAACTTGAAAGGAAATGGAGCTCCACCAAATTACAGGTCTTTCTCCTGGCCTGGAAAGAAAGTCTTCAAAGCTACAAGCATGCGCTCACAGCTGCCAGATCTGTGTATTTTTCTACCCTAATAGAGAAAAACAATCCCAGGTATTTGTTAAGCTCCATTTCCAGACTAGTTAAGAGCCCTGCATCAGCCAACCCCTGCATTCCAGCAATTCATAGTAGCGATGACTACATGAATTTTTTTGACAACATAATCATAAAGATACGTGACACAATTCAAAAAATCTCCTCTAATTCTGCCTCCAGCCTGGCCTGTCCAAACTCAGATAACGTAGAGATGTCCAGTGGGCCAGCCACATGCCTAGACTCTTTCACACCCATTAAAATAACAACTTCTCCTCCCTAATTAATTCATCTAAAAATGCTACCTGCCTACTAGACCCCATTCCAACAAGATTCTTAAAACAGCTGCTACCTGAAATTGGCACTCTGCTATTAAATCTTATCAAAGCCTCCCTTTGTTGAGACATGTGCCTCAGTCCTTCAAGTTAGCAGTCATCAAGGCTATTTTGAAGAAGCCCATTCTAGACGCTAATGACCTGTCAAGCTACAGGCCAATCTCAAATCTCCCATTCCTTTCAAAAATCTTAGAAAAAGTTGTAACAAAGCAACTTTGCTCCTTTTTACAGTCCAATAATATTCTGGAAGTGTTTCATTCTGAGTTTAGACTGCATCACAGCCCAGAAACTGCTCTCCTAAAAGTAATTAATGACCTACTTCTCTCCTCTGACAATGGCTGTATCTCCCTACTTATGCTCCTAGACCTAAGTGCAGCCTTCGATACCATCAATCATCTTATTCTATTAGACCGACTTGAGAACCTAATTAGCATAAGTGGAAAGGCTCTATCCTGGTTCAGGTCTTATCTTTCAGAACAACATCACTTTGTCTTCACTAAGTCTTCCAAACTCTCCAGAGTAAGACATGGAATACCACAAGGATCCATGCTTGGACCTTTGCTCTTGGAAATATCATTCGTAAACATGGCATTAATTTCCACTGCTATGCAGAAGATACCCGGTTATACATATCGGCCAAACCTGATGTCTCCTTGGAAATATCAATGATGGAAGCCAAGACATAAAGACATGGATGGCCCATAATTTCCTCCTTCTTCATTGATTTCAAAATACTTCTCCTTACATTTAAAGCTTTAAATGGGCTTTCCCCTCCCTACCTTAATGACCTTCTTCACCCATATTCTCCAAATAGGTAGAGCCTTTTCGTACCAAGCAGATGGGCTCCCCCTTTGAGCCGGGTTCTGCTCAAGGTTTCTTCCTGTTAAATAGGGAGTTTTTCCTTGCCACTGTTGCCTTAGGCTTGCTCTCAGGGGGTCTCAGGCCAGGGAACAATGTAAAGCTGCTTTGTGACAACTTGTGTTGTAAAAAGCGCTATACAAATAAAATTGAATTGAATTGAATGAAAGAGAACTGCATTTCTAGTTTGTTATTAGGTGAATACACCAGGTAACTGAATAGCAAAGAAATATACTAAATATGTGGTATCTCACAAAGGAAGACTGTCTTTCTATATATGAATCACGAGCAGGATTGGGAGGGTTACTTTTAATATGTATTCCACTACAGATTACAGAATACTTGCCCTAAAATGTAATTTGTAATGTATTCTGTTAGATTACTCAAAGTGAGTGCTTTCTGAAGTTCCAAGTTCCAAGTGCAGAAGGCAATCCGATTGAGCGTCTACATGGCTAATATTTTCCTGTCGAATGGATATCAGAAATCTACACCACCTCTTTAAATATGATGGAATTCTCAATCGGATCGGGGTCTTTCATTCCAATCAAGGTGTTTACATGAGGCATTTTCATTCCCATTGAGCTTGAAGCCGATTATTAAGAGGCTCCATATATTAAGAATATTAGGTGCATTAAAGCACCTACTGTGTTTGTAATTTTTAACATTTTTTTAAAGAATGCTCATCTGACTAAGGTTCTGAACGGTTATTTTTAGAATTTAGCATTGTTGTGGCTAACTTTTTGGCACCCCCATGTTAAGTCTATGGGCATTTCATTGCAGTTTCTTCAGAATTGTAAATGTTAGTTCAAAAACTGTACATTACACGAAAACATGAGTTAGAAAAGGCACAAGCCACCCTAAATACATTGTGAGTGAGAAAGGAGTAGCTTAACAATTTAATGTATAATATGCATAGTATAAAATTGTTGGAGTAATCACAGTTTTGAACATGTGAAATTTCACTTGTTTTGTCACTGTATCTACTTGTTAGCTACTTAGCTTTAATACTCTACCTACTAACTAGCTGAATAGCTAATCCAGTGCAGCCAAACTATGTAAGGTAGCTAGCTAGCGATCAATAATATCTTAAGTAATGAAAAAGAGAACTTACTTCAAGATCCTTCTTCAGGTTAGAAGTTGACTCTTTTGAAGCAGATAGCAGTTTGGTTGCTGGCAAACACAGCTTGCATTGTACTGTTATGTTGCGACCTTTTCCAAATTTGAAAGTAAAATGGTCCTGGTTATTTCCATGACATAAACGCGTTGTGCTGGTTGCTTTCTGTCTCACTCGCCATTCTACTGTCTTGAGTCAGGCAGGCTGCCTGCTTTTTTTTTCGTGAGGGGCATTTGGGAGATTGGGAGATTTTTTTTAAGTAACTGTAATTTGATTGCCATCAATTTAAATGGTAACTGTAAAGGAATATTTTATTTTAAATATGTAACATAGCCGTTACATGTATTCCATTACTCCCCAACCCCGATCACGAGTGACCTCTCCAGTGCACCGGAACAAGAGCAAATGCATCACTTCACAAGAGGTGAAGCCTTTTGAAATGCTTAATTGTCAATCGGCCATTAATAAGTTTTGGTGCGCACAGAGCTCAGTGCCAAGATCACCCCTCACTGTCTCAATTCAGTTGTTTTAATTTGCATCCCGGAGTGATTCCATCACTGTCAGAGTTTTCGCTCCAAATGAATCAAGTCACACCTCTAATCAGACTATGATGCACAATCAAACGAATTACATGTGGAAGTGTCCTTGGTGTCTTGCCTTTAGAACTCATCCTTATTCTCTCTCTTTTTCCTAACAGTGGAATACTTGCTAAATTTTACATCAGAGTTCATTGTCCCCTTTAAATCTGCGTCTCTCCAACGGCTCCTCTGTTCATTTTGATGGTGTAAGGAAGAGTACTAGATGGGCCCCAATGTTCTAGGATTCAGACACACAGGCACTGTAAGTGGATTATGCATACAAGGGGGTAATAACAATGGGCCTTCAAGACAGCACCACTAAGTTGAGACAAAAGTAATTGAGTTAGCATGTGGAGGGGAAACTGATCAGCTTCCTTCACACCTAGGACATCCTGTCAGTCCCGTCTCAAGCCCAGCCCAACTCCAGGAAATGACCCCTTCTGAATGCAAATTCACACACACAAGGGGGAGGGTCTTATGGGGTATAAAGAAAGGTCATGATTTCTATGCTCTTGGTATTAAATCTGCCTTGCAATCCCCAGTATACAGCTACACTGTGAGCTATACTACTTTTGCTGTGCAATAAAATATTGTTTTGCCAGGACACCTTTTTGTCTTGCAAGTTGGAATTCCTATAGATGACATAGACGTTTTCTGATCACATCCCTCTCTGATAAACTATGATGTTCATTTCTGTTGCACATGTCTTCCTTCAGCTTGTTTTTAACGTCAACTGCACATTAATTGCGTTTTCATTTGAATATTTATAATGGACCTGATGTTCTAAAGTTGCATCTTCCTCGATTTTTATGAGCTTATTGCATTGTAATGTCATACAGTCCAAGGTGTATGAATTTATAACGTCCAAAATGTAGCATAACACTGATGGAGAGCTGCATGAATTACTACATAGAAGAGAAAATAGAATCTTTCCTCGCATTAGTTCATCTTTTTTCTACAAAAAGTAATTTTACAGGGCAGACTGGTAATAACTACTCTACACTGTGTTGCTGCTTTTGTGCTTTAATTTTGATCAACAATAGTCTTTGATTTGGCTAGTTATATAAAACAGCCCACACATTTAGCAAAAATCAATGTGTCATTCATTAACTTCTTGAACAAACAGATAAAATGAAAATATTTGATTATCCCCTGTGGTTCCGGTGGCAGAGAAATTCTACCTAGGCTAATTCATTTATTGTACATGATCGTAATTTTTCTGACATCGATTCTTAAGCAAATACCTCCGCGCTTTCTAGGTTGCTGGTAAACAGCAGATTAGTCACATTTATGTGAGCCAGTGTATTCCGATTCCGCTCCAGTTCATTCTGTGAAAATCCAATGTCGTCATAGGAGCCTTTAATACAGGCCAGATGTATCATAAACAGAATCATTCAACCAAATATATTCTGTATACAATGTTACGACCGTTGTATCGTGCTTACTTGTTTTAAACGTTCCATTATAAGCTGATTTACAGTGTAATTCACAGGATATGTATGTGCATATAACGTGAACAATGTTTTTCTTATGTCCCTATGTCTTAATGTTAATGATGTCCATATATTTTCATTGTAATCTATAACTGACCATTTTTATGGTAATTGAAACACATATTAAAATACTTTTGTTGAGCTTTCTCAACGTTCTTTTCATAACATCTGGAAAATATGTTAACTAAAACAAATTTATTTGCATTGGGTTTCATGTATTGATTATTGATATCTCACATAGGCTACTAATTATCCACCTACACGGAAATGACGGTTGTAAACCCGAATGAATGTTCAACATACATGAGTCACTCGATCAAGAAAACATGGTACATAAACGTCATTGTGAACCGAGAAAATCGAAAAGCATTCCTACGGCGATCGATTCAATAGTCAATTGATTATCACCAAACTCGCCAGGCTTTTTCCATAGCAACTTTTGCAGGGACTGTATAGACGTGTTGGCAATTAGCTGAAGTAAAGCTGCTGTTTGTCTCAAAGTTGAGCCAAGACTCTCTATACATCGGGGTGATTTAGTTTCAGAAGTCCGGCTCCGATATTTCATCCTGAGAGTGGTGGCTAAAATTGAACCATGAATGAGAATTTGGAATATTTTTTGACCGATGAACTGGGCTGGCTAGTAATGCAGGAGATCGCGACTCTCTCGGGGGCTCAAGATGACAGTTTTTTAGTGAGTTGGGGGCTGAAATCCCGCTTCATTTTTTTTCCATGAATAACAGAAACCCTTGCACCGATGGCCCCCGTATACGAAGATAAAACAACTGAAAATGACAGCTTTCTGTCAGTTCACTCATCCATGTATGTTAACGCATGATATGATGACATATTAGCCAGCTAGTTAGCGGACTGATGAGCTTTGGACACATCCCCTTTATACATTCAGGAGCAATGTATTTTGCTTTGGTTTGTTTTTAGTTTGTTCAACGTATGTTACCTGTTATTTATTCGTTCAGTGATTTTATATTTGTGTAAGACTTGTTTATTCCTCTAAAACAATCGGTGGCTTAATGTTACCTATGTTATGTTATAGCCAAATAGCAGTTGGCTGCAAGTAGCGAAATCAGATCAGATCTCTGTCTTTGTAAACTGATCACAGTTTGTAGTTTGTCGTCACAGTCTGTATTGTCCTCCTTACACCTCTTTGTCACAGTTAGATCAGTGTGTTTTAATTAGATGTTTATAACGTCATCTAACTAGGCTACATAGGAAACAGAGGCAGAGGAGTAGAGAATAGCCTACCTGTAGCCCGGAGGTCCACCAACTTATGAGTACCTTGCATGCATATTTATGAAAATTTGTAAGAGCTGTGTTAAATAGAACATGGTTTGTGATTGACGGTTTGGGCATACACACATTTGTTTGTAGTGCGTCTTATTTGTTGTTCAGCCTTAAACAGGCGTTAGCAGGAACTGTGTCTGTTGCGGCGCAATGGCTGTGACGGATTTAAGTAATTGAGGGGAAAAACATTCCGCGTACTTGAAAGTAAATAAGACGTTCTCAATGCATTGTGTGTTCTGTATGAATACTAATCTGATACAAGGTAGATAGACACTGATGTTCTTTTCTGAACAAATAGGACTTAAGTGATCCAAAGATAAAACAGGCTGACCATGTTGGAAGCGTCCCCATGACGTATGGCACTTGAAACACAAAAGCGATAAGCGGTGTTGACCAAAGGGAAAATGGCAGGTAACATGAATGCTGGGTTTGAAAAGTAGATGTGTTATTTGCAACAAAAAGATTCACTACTGACTCCAACGATTGTCGTAATGATTTGCACTGAGCGATAATACAATGATTCTGCTGTTTCAACACTATTTGTCCCCTCTGCTGGGGAAGTTAGGAAGTGCAACACAAATTTTAAGTGTTGACAGCAAACGGACACTAACTAATAATATCAGTGTTATTCTGATAAACAAAGACTAAATGGCTGAAAGAGAATGAGTGGACGGTTATTCGCGCTCACACTCTTGGGCGTATTGAGTCAGTTGGGATATCTGAGGCCAATTCAAATGACCGATTCAATGCTGTAACTGGTTTGCGAAGTGTACATTGCGTTGTGTAAAATATCGATCTAGCAGTGGTAGCCCTACAGACTGAGCAGGCTCTCACGGAGATATTCTGCGGGATATCCGTGGAAAAGGCTTCCAACGGTTAACGCCAACAGGTCTCAGCATTATTTACTGGGAATATTACTCTAAACAGTGGAAAATCCCTACACGTTATATCGGTACGCAAATTTTACGGATTACCAGACGTTTTAGATTTCATGAATCAGGTTTTATTTTCACATGTCGTAGTTTACTGTGATAGTGCCTTAAGAGAGCTCGTGTGAATTTGGACGCCAGACACGAGTCTGTGAGTTACTCTGACTGCCTGCAGCACAGATTGGAAATGCGGCGCTGCACAAACAGAGCTTGACCCTGCATGAGTTAAAACACAGTTCTGCGCAAACTGGAACAGTTGTTTTTAGATTAGAGTAACTTGAATCGCATCCACTAATCGCTCGTTTTGATGTCCATATACGTCCTCCAAGTAGGAACACTTATGCGGGTCATGCATTCATTCTGATGGCAGTGCAGGGTTTGGAATTTTCTTTTTTGATTTGATCATGATCGTGGTCACATTGTCACATGAAGAGTAAGTATACTGCAGGGGTAACAATGTAGCACTGAATGTTGACATGCCTCGGCTTCAGATGGTCTTGTCAGTTGTAAATGGTGTTGCGTTTATTTAGCTGGTTATAATATGCCGAGCTTTCCGGATTGATTACGTCTTGACCAAGGGAACACCATGCGGCTTTTAATGGTAGGGAGAAAGTTGGAATTTAGAACATAAGAACATATTATGACGAGAACAGGCCATTCAGCTCAACTAAGCTCCTATGTCAGTGCGGAACTTACTTTTCACTAGTTTCCATTTAGGTCCCCTTGTTCTTCAGACTGAACTTACCCTAAAAATCTATTATAGTTAACCTTATTGAGTCCTTTTATAAATTTAAAAACCTCTATTAGATCACCCCTAAGTCTCCTCTTGCTAAGTCTAAATAGGTTAAGTAACTTGAGTCTTTCCTCATAGCTTTTGTATTTCATGCCAGGAACTAATTTAGTTGCCCTTCTTTGAACTTTTTCAAGAGCCTCAATATCTTTTTTATAGTGTGGTGCCCAGAACTGCACACAATATTCCAAGTGAGGTCTGACTAAAGCATTGTATAATTTCAATATAACCTCTTTAGGTTTATAGTCAATACTTTTGGCTATATGTCCCAATATCCTTGATGGCCCTTTTTCACTGCTACAGCACACTGCCTAGATCCTGTTAAGCTTGGGTCAACTATTACTCCCAAGTCTTTTTCAAATTGAGCACATTCTAGTCATCTATTCTGCCAGGTATCTACCCATTTTTGGATGCTGTTTAGGTCTTCCTGTATTACCTTAGTTGATTTCTATACTGTTGGCTAGACCCCCTAATTTTGTATCATCTGCAAATTTTACTCTTTTACTACTAACCTCAAGATCATTTATGTATGTAAGGAATAGCAAAGGCCCCAACACTGATCCCTACGGGACTCCACTTCGTACAGGACCCTGTTCTAATACAATTCCTGGAAGACCTGGAACCTGAAGCTCCCGTGGTCTGCAACTGAGTCCTTACTTGATTCGTTACAGGTTCCTTGCTTTAAGTATTCTTTAAGTTCTTTAAGTAATAAATGAATAAGTGGAAAGGAAAGTTATGTTTGTCTCCATTTTTTTTTTTTGCTGATCCGAAAAATGAGCCAATCCGTGACTCAAAAACCTTGATACGATCCGAACTGTGAGTTTTGTGATCTGTTGCCCCCCTAGCCCTCTCACATGCCTTTATCAATTATGCAACACAGCGATTTTCAGTTAATCGTGCATTGAGGGAGGAATTTGGAGCTTTACTCGCTGACTACAATTCACATTCATCAATAAGGTGAGAACCAGACCCGTTATTAACCCAAATATTCTTAAATGAATTGAAAAGTGTACTATCCAAGTATTAATAGAAGATGGCTGTTGTAATGATGACAGAATACACAAGTAGTAGCCCTATTCAATTCAATTCATTTTTATTTGTATAGCGCTTTTTACAACACAAGTTGTCACAAAGCAGCTTTACATTGTTCCCAGGCCTGAGACCCCCTGAGAGCAAGCCTAAGGCAACAGTGGCAAGGAAAAACTCCCTATCAGGAAGAAACCTTGAGCAGAACCGGGCTCATGGGGGGGCCCCATCTGCTTCTGGCCGGCACTGGGCAGATGGAGTTAGACACAAAATTATGCAATGTACTTTAAGACATTTGTGATTGACAAACAATAGCAGTTAACAGTAGAGTGATTATAAGAATGTCTCCTAGGATGTCCGGGTCTTGGAATGCAGTTAGCTTTGATGGGCAGGGCAGCGAGGTAGCAGGACTGGAAAACGGGATGAGACGCTTGGGCTATAGCTCCGGACAGGAGCCCAGCCCAAGCGTCTCATCCCGTCTAGCCCTAAATGGTTAACATTAGCTAACATTATTGTGATTAGGCTACTGTAATCTGACACAAATCTGACACAAAATATTGGTCTGTCATAATGACTGAAACACAGTCGCATCATTGACATCATGTTCGAGTTCCGTGCTCGGCCCATACCGTTCCGGGCCCGGCACAGTATGGAGTGATCACACTATTCAATTCAATTCAATTCAGTTTATATAGTGCTTTTTACAACATGAGTTGTCACAAAGCAGCTTTACATCGGTATTCCAGGCCTGATATCCCCTCAGAGCAAGCCAAAGGCGACAGTGGCAAGGGAAAAACTTCCTGACTAATAGGAAGAAACCTTGAGCAGAACCCGGGTCCACAGATGGATTACCGCATGGGCAAAGTGCGCACATGCCCAGGGCCCTGGAGCCAATGGGGGCCCTTGGCCTTAAGATTTATTATTATCATTTTTATTTTTAATGTGTAATTATGGCAGAGCTGAAGTGAGTAGCTCTTGGGGATTCCTGCGTATAGCCTGTGGGGTAGCAGGTAGCCGAGCGGTTGCAGCGGTTACGTCACTTCCTGAGACTTGGTTAACTAGCGTTGTTGCCGACAGGCTAGGGGCAATTTGCAGTTAGCTCATCTGGCAACGACGCTGACCATAAGGGGTTAGCAGTGAGCACCCAGAGTTGAAACTTGCTCGCTCGCTGACCCACATAGCATCTAGTTAAACACACAACGCAGTCCACACCCATTACATAAAGTATTTTTGTTTTTAAAATATTGGAGTAAATGTGATTTTGAAAATGTAGTATGATTATGAAATTGTTTGAATGTTTTGTAAATTAGCTGATTAAATCACGTAATGTTGTAATGACGTAGGCTATAGGTCAAATGTCAATTTTGCAGTCAACATGGAGAAATGTGTGCTTAGCAGGTCGGCAAAGCGTAAACTCAAAAAAGAGTCGTCCGGGAGTTGGACTTTGACGACTTCATCAATGACTTCTCTTCAAAGAAGGCCAGAAGAAAGCAGGTGGTTTAGGTAGGATGTTTTTCACTGCGGTTTTATTTAAATTTAGGTGTGTGTTTGATTCCTAAAGATGTGCATGGCATGTATAGAACCAAACAGACTTAAAATGGCAGTAATTTAACGTGTCAAAATAACGAATATAATTTCAGAGTAATACATACTGTGTGGTTGTGGGTTGTCTTGTGCTATTTTGCGACCAAACTCTGTGTACTTGGGGAGGGCACACGCAGTGCGTGTGTACTATTTGCATGTGTAGGTACAGGCCCGTGGCGAGTTTGTGTCCGGAGCCCGTGGTCATGATAATCTTGTGAATCTGAGTCTTGTGAATTAGGGATGCATGATATTGGATTTTTGCCAATATTTGATATGCTGATATTTTCAAACTCATTTTGGCCGATTACCGATGCCGATAGCAATATAGTGTGTGTGTATATACACATGCCGCGTAATTTAAAAATGCTCTGTCTTATGCCGATATTTTCAAACTCATTTTGGCTGATTACCGATGTCGATACCAATATAGTGTGTGTGTGTATGCACATGCCGTGTAATTTAAAAATGGTCTGTCTTATTTCCCATCGCATTCTCTCCTTATGGAGCTGAAATATTTATTTTGAAAGAGCAGAGACACAATAAAGTTACTGAAAACATTATTCGCTGTCCAGTGTTGTTGTGTAAGTGTACAAATACAAAAAGTAAGCCCTCTGTTCGAGTCCCAAAGCAGGAACCAGGCGATCGCCAGTTGTCTTGTTTTATTTCCCATTGCTGTCTCTGCTTCCTGAGCCACGTTATTTAAAATTTTTCTCACGCCGCCTCCAGAAGCAGAGAAAAGCTCAGCAGCACACAGCTAGCATCCTCCCAGGGTGAGAAACTTAGCTAGGTGTCGGTCAAAACCATTAGGACCTCCGTTCAAGTCACAAAGCACGAGGTCGGCGATCGCGGGCTATCTTGTTTCATTTCAAATTGCATTCTCTCCTTACGGAGCCGCATTATTTAAAAATGGTCTCATGCCCCTCCAGAAGCAGAGAAAAGCTTAGCAGCACACACCTAGCATCCTCCCAGAGTGAGAAACTTAGCTATATATTTTACCCCTCCTCACATCACTGGTGCTTTACAAGTATTGCAAATAGTAATTTTGTTATCTGTTTCAGATACTTCGAAATACTTCCATACAGCTGACATGTTGAAGCTTGTTGCTGGCACTCATAATAAACATTTAGCGTCATTGCGTGCGCATAGTTAACGCGTCACCTTATTGCCCAGGCACATCGGCATAAATTTTCATATCTGCTGATGCCGATAATTAACTTCTTAAGTTTTTATCAGCCGATACCGATGTTGTGCCAATATCGTGCATCCCTATTGTGAATCTTAAATCTTAAAAGTTATACAGCAGAATATCTTGGTACATGGAGGGCTCCACAGGAATGACAGCGAGGAAGCTGAGCTGGGGGCCCTGAAGTGGTGCTTGAGTTACAGCTTCAGGCAGGAGCCCAGAGCCAGGTGAGGACAACAAAATTGAAAAACATTAGTTTAGATTAGTGGATGATAAGAATGGCAGGAATGTACAGCAGAGAGGGGCAGGGAGAGGAGAGGCACGGAAAAAGATGCCAGTGTGCAACAAGAAAAAAACCCTGGCAGACTAACATTATGGCAGCATATCTAGGGGACGGGAGGCAAGGGACCGGCATAATTATGAGGGCGACCCTAAGGTAGTCAACACCAGATCACGGCACAGAGTCCATGCCATGATAAAGTGACAGCAATGACCACTTAGTCCACCAGAGACTCTATGATCCATGCCAGCACCAGGCCATGTCTCTCAGCTGAAGGATTTACTGTATAGATATGTTTTGAGCCTAGACTTAAAGGTGGAGAGAGAGTCTGCTCCCTGAACCTCGGTGGGTAAGCTGTTCCACAGAAGAGGGGCTCGACAGGAAAAGGCTCTATCGCCTATAGTAGTTTTGCCCACTCTTGGAACAATGAGAAGTAGGGTGGGCAATATATTTACATTTAATTTTCTTCATTTAGCAGACGCTTTTATCCAAAGCGACTTACATAGGTTACAGTTCTTTACAAAGTTATCCATTTATACAGCTGGATATTTACTGAGGCAACTGTGGGTTAAGTACCTTGCCCAAGGGTACAGCAGCAGTGGATCAGCGGGGATTGAACCGGCAACCTTTCGATTACAAGTCCGGCTCCTTAACCACTATGCTACACTGCCGCCCATATATATCGAATATACTCGTTGTATCGCGGCTTGTTCTACGTGGGATGTAGTGAATGACTATATCGCGAACATGGAGTACAAATTGTCACTTAATTTTTTTAAGCCACTGGCATGAGACTCACTTTGGTGTTTCGCTTCTCTTGCTATCTCCTATGGATCTCTGTCTCACAGACACAAAAAGAAAAAAGCTCAAACATACGTCACACACACTCGCCCACCAATCCAGACCACTCTTCTGGGCAAGTGTGACGGACGTATATAGGTGAGACGTGTGTTTTTGTATCTGGAGGGAACAGGGAAAGCCTGGAGAGAGCCTGGATGGAGGCAGATGAATTGGTTCCGAAAAGAAACAGCACGGCATCCATTGTCTGGCTGCAGTCATACTGCAGGGGTAACAATGTAGCACTGAATGTTGACATGCCTCGGCTTCAGATGGTCTTGTCAGTTGTAAATGGTGTTGCGTTTATTTAGCTGGTTATAATATGCCGAGCTTTCCGGATTGATTACGTCTTGACCAAGGGAACACCATGCGGCTTTTAATGGTAGGGAGAAAGTTGGAATTTAGAACATAAGAACATATTATGACGAGAACAGGCCATTCAGCTCAACTAAGCTCCTATGTCAGTGCGGAACTTACTTTTCACTAGTTTCCATTTAGGTCCCCTTGTTCTTCAGACTGAACTTACCCTAAAAATCTATTATAGTTAACCTTATTGAGTCCTTTTATAAATTTAAAAACCTCTATTAGATCACCCCTAAGTCTCCTCTTGCTAAGTCTAAATAGGTTAAGTAACTTGAGTCTTTCCTCATAGCTTTTGTATTTCATGCCAGGAACTAATTTAGTTGCCCTTCTTTGAACTTTTTCAAGAGCCTCAATATCTTTTTTATAGTGTGGTGCCCAGAACTGCACACAATATTCCAAGTGAGGTCTGACTAAAGCATTGTATAATTTCAATATAACCTCTTTAGGTTTATAGTCAATACTTTTGGCTATATGTCCCAATATCCTTGATGGCCCTTTTTCACTGCTACAGCACACTGCCTAGATCCTGTTAAGCTTGGGTCAACTATTACTCCCAAGTCTTTTTCAAATTGAGCACATTCTAGTCATCTATTCTGCCAGGTATCTACCCATTTTTGGATGCTGTTTAGGTCTTCCTGTATTACCTTAGTTGATTTCTATACTGTTGGCTAGACCCCCTAATTTTGTATCATCTGCAAATTTTACTCTTTTACTACTAACCTCAAGATCATTTATGTATGTAAGGAATAGCAAAGGCCCCAACACTGATCCCTACGGGACTCCACTTCGTACAGGACCCTGTTCTAATACAATTCCTGGAAGACCTGGAACCTGAAGCTCCCGTGGTCTGCAACTGAGTCCTTACTTGATTCGTTACAGGTTCCTTGCTTTAAGTATTCTTTAAGTTCTTTAAGTAATAAATGAATAAGTGGAAAGGAAAGTTATGTTTGTCTCCATTTTTTTTTTTTGCTGATCCGAAAAATGAGCCAATCCGTGACTCAAAAACCTTGATACGATCCGAACTGTGAGTTTTGTGATCTGTTGCCCCCCTAGCCCTCTCACATGCCTTTATCAATTATGCAACACAGCGATTTTCAGTTAATCGTGCATTGAGGGAGGAATTTGGAGCTTTACTCGCTGACTACAATTCACATTCATCAATAAGGTGAGAACCAGACCCGTTATTAACCCAAATATTCTTAAATGAATTGAAAAGTGTACTATCCAAGTATTAATAGAAGATGGCTGTTGTAATGATGACAGAATACACAAGTAGTAGCCCTATTCAATTCAATTCATTTTTATTTGTATAGCGCTTTTTACAACACAAGTTGTCACAAAGCAGCTTTACATTGTTCCCAGGCCTGAGACCCCCTGAGAGCAAGCCTAAGGCAACAGTGGCAAGGAAAAACTCCCTATCAGGAAGAAACCTTGAGCAGAACCGGGCTCATGGGGGGGCCCCATCTGCTTCTGGCCGGCACTGGGCAGATGGAGTTAGACACAAAATTATGCAATGTACTTTAAGACATTTGTGATTGACAAACAATAGCAGTTAACAGTAGAGTGATTATAAGAATGTCTCCTAGGATGTCCGGGTCTTGGAATGCAGTTAGCTTTGATGGGCAGGGCAGCGAGGTAGCAGGACTGGAAAACGGGATGAGACGCTTGGGCTATAGCTCCGGACAGGAGCCCAGCCCAAGCGTCTCATCCCGTCTAGCCCTAAATGGTTAACATTAGCTAACATTATTGTGATTAGGCTACTGTAATCTGACACAAATCTGACACAAAATATTGGTCTGTCATAATGACTGAAACACAGTCGCATCATTGACATCATGTTCGAGTTCCGTGCTCGGCCCATACCGTTCCGGGCCCGGCACAGTATGGAGTGATCACACTATTCAATTCAATTCAATTCAGTTTATATAGTGCTTTTTACAACATGAGTTGTCACAAAGCAGCTTTACATCGGTATTCCAGGCCTGATATCCCCTCAGAGCAAGCCAAAGGCGACAGTGGCAAGGGAAAAACTTCCTGACTAATAGGAAGAAACCTTGAGCAGAACCCGGGTCCACAGATGGATTACCGCATGGGCAAAGTGCGCACATGCCCAGGGCCCTGGAGCCAATGGGGGCCCTTGGCCTTAAGATTTATTATTATCATTTTTATTTTTAATGTGTAATTATGGCAGAGCTGAAGTGAGTAGCTCTTGGGGATTCCTGCGTATAGCCTGTGGGGTAGCAGGTAGCCGAGCGGTTGCAGCGGTTACGTCACTTCCTGAGACTTGGTTAACTAGCGTTGTTGCCGACAGGCTAGGGGCAATTTGCAGTTAGCTCATCTGGCAACGACGCTGACCATAAGGGGTTAGCAGTGAGCACCCAGAGTTGAAACTTGCTCGCTCGCTGACCCACATAGCATCTAGTTAAACACACAACGCAGTCCACACCCATTACATAAAGTATTTTTGTTTTTAAAATATTGGAGTAAATGTGATTTTGAAAATGTAGTATGATTATGAAATTGTTTGAATGTTTTGTAAATTAGCTGATTAAATCACGTAATGTTGTAATGACGTAGGCTATAGGTCAAATGTCAATTTTGCAGTCAACATGGAGAAATGTGTGCTTAGCAGGTCGGCAAAGCGTAAACTCAAAAAAGAGTCGTCCGGGAGTTGGACTTTGACGACTTCATCAATGACTTCTCTTCAAAGAAGGCCAGAAGAAAGCAGGTGGTTTAGGTAGGATGTTTTTCACTGCGGTTTTATTTAAATTTAGGTGTGTGTTTGATTCCTAAAGATGTGCATGGCATGTATAGAACCAAACAGACTTAAAATGGCAGTAATTTAACGTGTCAAAATAACGAATATAATTTCAGAGTAATACATACTGTGTGGTTGTGGGTTGTCTTGTGCTATTTTGCGACCAAACTCTGTGTACTTGGGGAGGGCACACGCAGTGCGTGTGTACTATTTGCATGTGTAGGTACAGGCCCGTGGCGAGTTTGTGGTCATGATAATCTTGTGAATCTGAGTCTTGTGAATTAGGGATGCATGATATTGGATTTTTGCCAATATTTGATATGCTGATATTTTCAAACTCATTTTGGCCGATTACCGATGCCGATAGCAATATAGTGTGTGTGTATATACACATGCCGCGTAATTTAAAAATGCTCTGTCTTATGCCGATATTTTCAAACTCATTTTGGCTGATTACCGATGTCGATACCAATATAGTGTGTGTGTGTATGCACATGCCGTGTAATTTAAAAATGGTCTGTCTTATTTCCCATCGCATTCTCTCCTTATGGAGCTGAAATATTTATTTTGAAAGAGCAGAGACACAATAAAGTTACTGAAAACATTATTCGCTGTCCAGTGTTGTTGTGTAAGTGTACAAATACAAAAAGTAAGCCCTCTGTTCGAGTCCCAAAGCAGGAACCAGGCGATCGCCAGTTGTCTTGTTTTATTTCCCATTGCTGTCTCTGCTTCCTGAGCCACGTTATTTAAAATTTTTCTCACGCCGCCTCCAGAAGCAGAGAAAAGCTCAGCAGCACACAGCTAGCATCCTCCCAGGGTGAGAAACTTAGCTAGGTGTCGGTCAAAACCATTAGGACCTCCGTTCAAGTCACAAAGCACGAGGTCGGCGATCGCGGGCTATCTTGTTTCATTTCAAATTGCATTCTCTCCTTACGGAGCCGCATTATTTAAAAATGGTCTCATGCCCCTCCAGAAGCAGAGAAAAGCTTAGCAGCACACACCTAGCATCCTCCCAGAGTGAGAAACTTAGCTATATATTTTACCCCTCCTCACATCACTGGTGCTTTACAAGTATTGCAAATAGTAATTTTGTTATCTGTTTCAGATACTTCGAAATACTTCCATACAGCTGACATGTTGAAGCTTGTTGCTGGCACTCATAATAAACATTTAGCGTCATTGCGTGCGCATAGTTAACGCGTCACCTTATTGCCCAGGCACATCGGCATAAATTTTCATATCTGCTGATGCCGATAATTAACTTCTTAAGTTTTTATCAGCCGATACCGATGTTGTGCCAATATCGTGCATCCCTATTGTGAATCTTAAATCTTAAAAGTTATACAGCAGAATATCTTGGTACATGGAGGGCTCCACAGGAATGACAGCGAGGAAGCTGAGCTGGGGGCCCTGAAGTGGTGCTTGAGTTACAGCTTCAGGCAGGAGCCCAGAGCCAGGTGAGGACAACAAAATTGAAAAA
The DNA here is from genome assembly GCF_013368585.1 of Megalops cyprinoides. Lineage (NCBI taxonomy): Eukaryota > Metazoa > Chordata > Actinopteri > Elopiformes > Megalopidae > Megalops > Megalops cyprinoides. Next base: position 833,052 of record NW_023494723.1, on the reverse strand, counting down.
CATTAGTTTAGATTAGTGGATGATAAGAATGGCAGGAATGTACAGCAGAGAGGGGCAGGGAGAGGAGAGGCACGGAAAAAGATGCCAGTGTGCAACAAGAAAAAAAACCCTGGCAGACTAACATTATGGCAGCATATCTAGGGGACGGGAGGCAAGGGACCGGCATAATTATGAGGGCGACCCTAAGGTAGTCAACACCAGATCACGGCACAGAGTCCATGCCATGATAAAGTGACAGCAATGACCACTTAGTCCACCAGAGACTCTATGATCCATGCCAGCACCAGGCCATGTCTCTCAGCTGAAGGATTTACTGTATAGATATGTTTTGAGCCTAGACTTAAAGGTGGAGAGAGAGTCTGCTCCCTGAACCTCGGTGGGTAAGCTGTTCCACAGAAGAGGGGCTCGACAGGAAAAGGCTCTATCGCCTATAGTAGTTTTGCCCACTCTTGGAACAATGAGAAGTAGGGTGGGCAATATATTTACATTTAATTTTCTTCATTTAGCAGACGCTTTTATCCAAAGCGACTTACATAGGTTACAGTTCTTTACAAAGTTATCCATTTATACAGCTGGATATTTACTGAGGCAACTGTGGGTTAAGTACCTTGCCCAAGGGTACAGCAGCAGTGGATCAGCGGGGATTGAACCGGCAACCTTTCGATTACAAGTCCGGCTCCTTAACCACTATGCTACACTGCCGCCCATATATATCGAATATACTCGTTGTATCGCGGCTTGTTCTACGTGGGATGTAGTGAATGACTATATCGCGAACATGGAGTACAAATTGTCACTTAATTTTTTTAAGCCACTGGCATGAGACTCACTTTGGTGTTTCGCTTCTCTTGCTATCTCCTATGGATCTCTGTCTCACAGACACAAAAAGAAAAAAGCTCAAACATACGTCACACACACTCGCCCACCAATCCAGACCACTCTTCTGGGCAAGTGTGACGGACGTATATAGGTGAGACGTGTGTTTTTGTATCTGGAGGGAACAGGGAAAGCCTGGAGAGAGCCTGGATGGAGGCAGATGAATTGGTTCCGAAAAGAAACAGCACGGCATCCATTGTCTGGCTGCAGTCATACTGCAGGGGTAACAATGTAGCACTGAATGTTGACATGCCTCGGCTTCAGATGGTCTTGTCAGTTGTAAATGGTGTTGCGTTTATTTAGCTGGTTATAATATGCCGAGCTTTCCGGATTGATTACGTCTTGACCAAGGGAACACCATGCGGCTTTTAATGGTAGGGAGAAAGTTGGAATTTAGAACATAAGAACATATTATGACGAGAACAGGCCATTCAGCTCAACTAAGCTCCTATGTCAGTGCGGAACTTACTTTTCACTAGTTTCCATTTAGGTCCCCTTGTTCTTCAGACTGAACTTACCCTAAAAATCTATTATAGTTAACCTTATTGAGTCCTTTTATAAATTTAAAAACCTCTATTAGATCACCCCTAAGTCTCCTCTTGCTAAGTCTAAATAGGTTAAGTAACTTGAGTCTTTCCTCATAGCTTTTGTATTTCATGCCAGGAACTAATTTAGTTGCCCTTCTTTGAACTTTTTCAAGAGCCTCAATATCTTTTTTATAGTGTGGTGCCCAGAACTGCACACAATATTCCAAGTGAGGTCTGACTAAAGCATTGTATAATTTCAATATAACCTCTTTAGGTTTATAGTCAATACTTTTGGCTATATGTCCCAATATCCTTGATGGCCCTTTTTCACTGCTACAGCACACTGCCTAGATCCTGTTAAGCTTGGGTCAACTATTACTCCCAAGTCTTTTTCAAATTGAGCACATTCTAGTCATCTATTCTGCCAGGTATCTACCCATTTTTGGATGCTGTTTAGGTCTTCCTGTATTACCTTAGTTGATTTCTATACTGTTGGCTAGACCCCCTAATTTTGTATCATCTGCAAATTTTACTCTTTTACTACTAACCTCAAGATCATTTATGTATGTAAGGAATAGCAAAGGCCCCAACACTGATCCCTACGGGACTCCACTTCGTACAGGACCCTGTTCTAATACAATTCCTGGAAGACCTGGAACCTGAAGCTCCCGTGGTCTGCAACTGAGTCCTTACTTGATTCGTTACAGGTTCCTTGCTTTAAGTATTCTTTAAGTTCTTTAAGTAATAAATGAATAAGTGGAAAGGAAAGTTATGTTTGTCTCCATTTTTTTTTTTTGCTGATCCGAAAAATGAGCCAATCCGTGACTCAAAAACCTTGATACGATCCGAACTGTGAGTTTTGTGATCTGTTGCCCCCCTAGCCCTCTCACATGCCTTTATCAATTATGCAACACAGCGATTTTCAGTTAATCGTGCATTGAGGGAGGAATTTGGAGCTTTACTCGCTGACTACAATTCACATTCATCAATAAGGTGAGAACCAGACCCGTTATTAACCCAAATATTCTTAAATGAATTGAAAAGTGTACTATCCAAGTATTAATAGAAGATGGCTGTTGTAATGATGACAGAATACACAAGTAGTAGCCCTATTCAATTCAATTCATTTTTATTTGTATAGCGCTTTTTACAACACAAGTTGTCACAAAGCAGCTTTACATTGTTCCCAGGCCTGAGACCCCCTGAGAGCAAGCCTAAGGCAACAGTGGCAAGGAAAAACTCCCTATCAGGAAGAAACCTTGAGCAGAACCGGGCTCATGGGGGGGCCCCATCTGCTTCTGGCCGGCACTGGGCAGATGGAGTTAGACACAAAATTATGCAATGTACTTTAAGACATTTGTGATTGACAAACAATAGCAGTTAACAGTAGAGTGATTATAAGAATGTCTCCTAGGATGTCCGGGTCTTGGAATGCAGTTAGCTTTGATGGGCAGGGCAGCGAGGTAGCAGGACTGGAAAACGGGATGAGACGCTTGGGCTATAGCTCCGGACAGGAGCCCAGCCCAAGCGTCTCATCCCGTCTAGCCCTAAATGGTTAACATTAGCTAACATTATTGTGATTAGGCTACTGTAATCTGACACAAATCTGACACAAAATATTGGTCTGTCATAATGACTGAAACACAGTCGCATCATTGACATCATGTTCGAGTTCCGTGCTTGGCCCATACCGTTCCGGGCCCGGCACAGTATGGAGTGATCACACTATTCAATTCAATTCAATTCAGTTTATATAGTGCTTTTTACAACATGAGTTGTCACAAAGCAGCTTTACATCGGTATTCCAGGCCTGATATCCCCTCAGAGCAAGCCAAAGGCGACAGTGGCAAGGGAAAAACTTCCTGACTAATAGGAAGAAACCTTGAGCAGAACCCGGGTCCACAGATGGATTACCGCATGGGCAAAGTGCGCACATGCCCAGGGCCCTGGAGCCAATGGGGGCCCTTGGCCTTAAGATTTATTATTATCATTTTTATTTTTAATGTGTAATTATGGCAGAGCTGAAGTGAGTAGCTCTTGGGGATTCCTGCGTATAGCCTGTGGGGTAGCAGGTAGCCGAGCGGTTGCAGCGGTTACGTCACTTCCTGAGACTTGGTTAACTAGCGTTGTTGCCGACAGGCTAGGGGCAATTTGCAGTTAGCTCATCTGGCAACGACGCTGACCATAAGGGGTTAGCAGTGAGCACCCAGAGTTGAAACTTGCTCGCTCGCTGACCCACATAGCATCTAGTTAAACACACAACGCAGTCCACACCCATTACATAAAGTATTTTTGTTTTTAAAATATTGGAGTAAATGTGATTTTGAAAATGTAGTATGATTATGAAATTGTTTGAATGTTTTGTAAATTAGCTGATTAAATCACGTAATGTTGTAATGACGTAGGCTATAGGTCAAATGTCAATTTTGCAGTCAACATGGAGAAATGTGTGCTTAGCAGGTCGGCAAAGCGTAAACTCAAAAAAGAGTCGTCCGGGAGTTGGACTTTGACGACTTCATCAATGACTTCTCTTCAAAGAAGGCCAGAAGAAAGCAGGTGGTTTAGGTAGGATGTTTTTCACTGCGGTTTTATTTAAATTTAGGTGTGTGTTTGATTCCTAAAGATGTGCATGGCATGTATAGAACCAAACAGACTTAAAATGGCAGTAATTTAACGTGTCAAAATAACGAATATAATTTCAGAGTAATACATACTGTGTGGTTGTGGGTTGTCTTGTGCTATTTTGCGACCAAACTCTGTGTACTTGGGGAGGGCACACGCAGTGCGTGTGTACTATTTGCATGTGTAGGTACAGGCCCGTGGCGAGTTTGTGGTCATGATAATCTTGTGAATCTGAGTCTTGTGAATTAGGGATGCATGATATTGGATTTTTGCCAATATTTGATATGCTGATATTTTCAAACTCATTTTGGCCGATTACCGATGCCGATAGCAATATAGTGTGTGTGTATATACACATGCCGCGTAATTTAAAAATGCTCTGTCTTATGCCGATATTTTCAAACTCATTTTGGCTGATTACCGATGTCGATACCAATATAGTGTGTGTGTGTATGCACATGCCGTGTAATTTAAAAATGGTCTGTCTTATTTCCCATCGCATTCTCTCCTTATGGAGCTGAAATATTTATTTTGAAAGAGCAGAGACACAATAAAGTTACTGAAAACATTATTCGCTGTCCAGTGTTGTTGTGTAAGTGTACAAATACAAAAAGTAAGCCCTCTGTTCGAGTCCCAAAGCAGGAACCAGGCGATCGCCAGTTGTCTTGTTTTATTTCCCATTGCTGTCTCTGCTTCCTGAGCCACGTTATTTAAAATTTTTCTCACGCCGCCTCCAGAAGCAGAGAAAAGCTCAGCAGCACACAGCTAGCATCCTCCCAGGGTGAGAAACTTAGCTAGGTGTCGGTCAAAACCATTAGGACCTCCGTTCAAGTCACAAAGCACGAGGTCGGCGATCGCGGGCTATCTTGTTTCATTTCAAATTGCATTCTCTCCTTACGGAGCCGCATTATTTAAAAATGGTCTCATGCCCCTCCAGAAGCAGAGAAAAGCTTAGCAGCACACACCTAGCATCCTCCCAGAGTGAGAAACTTAGCTATATATTTTACCCCTCCTCACATCACTGGTGCTTTACAAGTATTGCAAATAGTAATTTTGTTATCTGTTTCAGATACTTCGAAATACTTCCATACAGCTGACATGTTGAAGCTTGTTGCTGGCACTCATAATAAACATTTAGCGTCATTGCGTGCGCATAGTTAACGCGTCACCTTATTGCCCAGGCACATCGGCATAAATTTTCATATCTGCTGATGCCGATAATTAACTTCTTAAGTTTTTATCAGCCGATACCGATGTTGTGCCAATATCGTGCATCCCTATTGTGAATCTTAAATCTTAAAAGTTATACAGCAGAATATCTTGGTACATGGAGGGCTCCACAGGAATGACAGCGAGGAAGCTGAGCTGGGGGCCCTGAAGTGGTGCTTGAGTTACAGCTTCAGGCAGGAGCCCAGAGCCAGGTGAGGACAACAAAATTGAAAAACATTAGTTTAGATTAGTGGATGATAAGAATGGCAGGAATGTACAGCAGAGAGGGGCAGGGAGAGGAGAGGCACGGAAAAAGATGCCAGTGTGCAACAAGAAAAAAACCCTGGCAGACTAACATTATGGCAGCATATCTAGGGGACGGGAGGCAAGGGACCGGCATAATTATGAGGGCGACCCTAAGGTAGTCAACACCAGATCACGGCACAGAGTCCATGCCATGATAAAGTGACAGCAATGACCACTTAGTCCACCAGAGACTCTATGATCCATGCCAGCACCAGGCCATGTCTCTCAGCTGAAGGATTTACTGTATAGATATGTTTTGAGCCTAGACTTAAAGGTGGAGAGAGAGTCTGCTCCCCGAACCTCGGTGGGTAAGCTGTTCCACAGAAGAGGGGCTCGACAGGAAAAGGCTCTATCGCCTATAGTAGTTTTGCCCACTCTTGGAACAATGAGAAGTAGGGTGGGCAATATATTTACATTTAATTTTCTTCATTTAGCAGACGCTTTTATCCAAAGCGACTTACATAGGTTACAGTTCTTTACAAAGTTATCCATTTATACAGCTGGATATTTACTGAGGCAACTGTGGGTTAAGTACCTTGCCCAAGGGTACAGCAGCAGTGGATCAGCGGGGATTGAACCGGCAACCTTTCGATTACAAGTCCGGCTCCTTAACCACTATGCTACACTGCCGCCCATATATATCGAATATACTCGTTGTATCGCGGCTTGTTCTACGTGGGATGTAGTGAATGACTATATCGCGAACATGGAGTACAAATTGTCACTTAATTTTTTTAAGCCACTGGCATGAGACTCACTTTGGTGTTTCGCTTCTCTTGCTATCTCCTATGGATCTCTGTCTCACAGACACAAAAAGAAAAAAGCTCAAACATACGTCACACACACTCGCCCACCAATCCAGACCACTCTTCTGGGCAAGTGTGACGGACGTATATAGGTGAGACGTGTGTTTTTGTATCTGGAGGGAACAGGGAAAGCCTGGAGAGAGCCTGGATGGAGGCAGATGAATTGGTTCCGAAAAGAAACAGCACGGCATCCATTGTCTGGCAGTGGTTTGGGTATCCTGGGCTCCAGACTGCGACCAAAATGGTTGCATATGCGACCATTTTTTGAGAGTTTGTGAGTTAAAATTTCATGTGGTTGCATTTGTGTGAGTGCATGATGATTAGGCTGCTTTGGTGCCCCTCCAGCACGGGTACTGCATTAGCCATTGTGGTTGAAAGTAGTACTTTTTCTTCTTCACTAGCTCAGTTGGTCTCTCCCTACCTGTACTCTCCCTGCCTGTACACGCGCACTGATGATGAAACGTGTGAAACAATCCATTTAGCTGTTACCGCGTTCTAAAGATGAATCGGTCTACAGCTGATTATTTTAACCCTTTCGCACGTAACTTATTTTATGCTATGTAGTGCGCATTACGTTACCTGGTTCGCTATGTTTTCATTAGCTTTAAGCTTCTCATAGTGTTCAACGCCGCATTTGCTATATTTTTTAATGTTAAATCCCTGTTTCCTCAAAACTAGAATTAGCTAGAATTTACAATACATTCATTTAGCAGACACACCAGGCTAACACAACAACATTGGGGTGTTTACAGATGAAAGCTCACCTCCCTGCCCAAATTCTTATTCATATGCCCTGAAGATGTCACACACACTCTCTCTCACTCACTCACTCTCTCTCTCTCTCTTACTCACTCACTCACTCACTCACTCACCCACTCACAAACAGCTGGTTTTGACTACTGCCGCAAGGAGGGTTGTCGGAGCAGACTGTTTGCATTCTCAAAAACAGTTCTGAAAGCAGACTATCTTTCAGTAATGTACAGCTGCATTTACAGCACTGCTGCAGGAAGGCACTTCACCACCTCCAACGGGATCTGCATCTGCTGGAGTGACTGCAGCAGACAGCAGATGTCACAGCAACACAGCTACGCAAAGAACAAAGAGCCAACCCACAGGTAGTAAATGCGCTTTTTCCATCTGCCAAATGCTGCATAAATGAATGGAGTGCTGTTCTCTCACCTCTCTGCATCACAGCCTGAAAGCAGAGGGGACGGCTTCTGTTCAAGGAGGGAAACATGACCCTGACAGCCTCTGTTCACTAACAGAAACCTGTCCCTGACAGCCTCTGTTCATTGAAGGAAACATGTCCCTGACATCCTCTGTTCATAGAGGAAAACCTGTTCCCGACAGCCTCTGTTCATGGAGGGAGACCTGTCCCTGAAAGCCTCTGTTCATGGCAGGAGACCTGTCCCTTGCAGACTGGAGGTCCTGGCTGCTCTTGTCTAGCAGACATGAATACTGAGACCTTGGACTTCACACTGGTCTAAGGCAAAGGCCAATCAGGAAGAGATCCATCACCGAGAGGAACAGAAGATGAATGAGTCATGCTCCAAACAATGTCATGGACGACGCAATGGCCACCCACTCCACCCTGCAGAGCAGGCCCCATGAGGAGGGGACCGGTCTGCTGGCAGAGCTGTGATGCACACCAGGCGGCCTCAAAGACACAGACACAGAAACCCGGAGACGGGGTGGGGGCAAGCCACCCGAACACAATGACACACAGCACAGTGACGTGCACAGACAAAGACATTTACATTTACATTTATTTATTTAGCAGACACTTTTATCCAAAGCGACATACAAAAGTGCATACAATAAGTATAGTGACAGTACGAGGACAGGATGTGTACAGTTCCACAATGAGACAGTAGTTCTCAGCTGAGAGCAAAGTCTGTTTGAGGACGCAGTACTGGCTGATTTATACAACTACAGGGTATAGGGCAACTAACAAGATCCAACTTCAAAACAGCACAATGAGTGCCTGAGTAAAGGCGGTAACAAGAAAACAAAACACAAAAAACACAGCACTTTTTAAACAGCACTGATCCAGATGGGGAGCTGAAAGATGACAGCAGACAGGAGTTGGGAAGTGAATGGTTTGGGGGGGTGATTGTGTTATAGGTCAGTCCAGGTAGAGTCTGAAGGATTGGAGTGATGGAGCTGTTCATAGCGGGACAGGGAGTTCATTCCACCACTGGGGAGCGATGTAGGAGAAACGTTGTTGCCTTGCAGAGCGAGAACCTCCCACTTTAAAGACAGATCACACCAGCAACCTGACTTGCAGCCAGTTAGGTTCCCACATGCATTGTCGTCGTTTTTTCCCTAAAGTGAAGCCACACTTTTGACCATTTACCGCGGTCCATCTTTCACATTGTTGTGACATTAGCCATGCATGCTAGCTCGTATATAAACAAATGGACATGCTGTTGTGTTGATTCGTGATGTACTCACATAGACAGGTCCTGGTAGATAGCTACATACGTCCTTGAAGATACACTGATGAGCCAAAACATTATGACCACTCACAGGTATACCGAATAATGTTGATCATCTCCAAACAAGGGCACATGTCAAGGTCTGGGTAGATTAGATGGTAAGCGAACAATCAGTTCTCGTAGTCAATGTGTTGGATGCAGAAGAAATGGGCAGGAGTAAAGACCTGAGAGACTTTGACAAGGGCCAAATTGTTATGGCCAGACATCTGGTCCGAACTGACAGAAGGTCTACTGTGGCACAAGTCACAGAAAATTTTAATGATGGTTACTGGAGAAATGTGTCACAGCACACAGTGCATCACACCCTGCTGTGTGTGGGGCTTTGTAGCTGCAGACCGGTCAGAGTGCCCATGATGACCCCTGTCCACTGTCAAAAGCGCCTACAATGGGCACACGAGCGTCCTTGGAGCAGTGGAAGAAGATCGCCTGGTCTGATGAGTCCCGTTTTCTTTTAGATTAGGTGGATGGCCGTGTACGTGTGTGCCATTTATCTGGGGAACTGATGGCATCAGGGTGCACTGTGGGAAGACTACAAGCCGGTGGAGGGAGTGTGATGCTCTGGGCAATGTTCTGCTGGGAAACTCTAGGTCTGGCCATTCATGTGGACGTCAATTTGACACGTGCCACCTACCTAAACATCGTTGCAGACCAGGTACACCCTTTCATGGTAATGGTATTCCCTGATGGCAGTGGCCTCTTTCAGCAGGATAACTGCACTGCACACATTGTTCGGGAATGGTAAGAGGAACATGATGAAGTGTTCGAGGTGTTGCCCTGGCCTCCAAATTCTCCAGATATCAATCCAATTGAGCATCTGTGGGATGTGCTGGACCGACAAGTCCGATCCACGGTGAACTTACAGGACTTGAAGGATCTGCTGCTAATGTTTTGGTGCCAGATAACACAGGACACCTTCAGGGGTCTTGTACAGTTCATGCCTCAGCAGGTCAGCACTGTTTTGGTGGGACACGGAGGACCAACAGCATATTAGGCAGGTGATCATAATGTTTTGGCTCATCAGTGTATGTTTGAAATAATAAAGGGTTATCGCGTTTAGGAACCCATAAGCAGAACCGAAATTCCATTTCTTTTACAGGTACCTGGTACTTGGGAATTTCGATTCGGTTCTAACTTGGGACGTGTCAGTGCTCCGCCTCCTTAGCTGTGGTGTTTTTGTTTTTCCACGTCCATGTGCTTGTGTTTACCTCATGTCCTAGCCCTGCCCCGCTCCCCGCCCGGTCTGCGCCCGCCTGATTGCCTGCACACCTGCTTCCTATCCCCTCGTCACCCCTGCCCTATATCTTCCCTGCATGTCCCTGTCCTGTTGCTAGTTCGTTGCAGTGTGCTCTCACCTGTTTCGTCCCCGCCGGTTTTCTTCTGTGTGTTTTTTCCGTAGTTCGACCTTGCCTGTTCTTCGACCTGATTCCTGCCTGCTGCTCTGTCCTGATCGCCCGATATTCTGCCTGCCTGGTTCTCGACCCTGCTTGCTCTTGTTTCTGACCCTAGATCTGCTGACGGACTGCCTTCCTGGATTCGACCCTGCCTGTTTGTGTTTGCGATCCTGCCTTACGATTGAATAAATCTGTCTGGAACCCGAAGCTCCTGTGGTCTGCGATTGAGTCCTTGCCTGAGCCGTGACAGGACGGTTCTAACCCTATATATATAATATATACAGATAATTCTCAACTTACGATGGGGTTAAGTCCCGATAAACCCATCGTAAAATGAAAATATCGTGAGTCAAAAATGCATTTAATATCTAACCTACCAAACATGCTCAGAACACTTACATTAGCCTACAGTTGGGCAAAATCATCTAACACAAAGCCTATTTTATAATAAAGTGTTGAATATCTCATGTAATTTATTGAATACTGTACTGAAAGTGAAAAACAGTATGGTTGTATGGGTACTCACCATTAACGTACACAGCGTTGGCTCGTTGCTGCTGCCCAGCATCGCGAGCGAGTCGTACCGCATATCGCTAGCCTGGGAAAAGAAAAAAATTCAAAATTTGAAGTACAGTTTCTACTGAATACGTATTGCTTTCGCACCATCGTAAAGTTGAAAAATTGTAAGTCATGGTCAACAGCAATACTCAGGTAGGCTGTGGCATTTAAGCGATGCTCAATTGGTATTAAGGTGCCTAATGTGTGCCAGCCTGAACTGGTGACACAAGGCATGATGGATCCATGCATTCATATTATTTACAACAAATTCTGACCCTACCATCTGCATGTTGCAGCAGAAATCGAGATTCGTCAGACCATGTGGAGCACTGTTGACTGTGTGTGTCCGTTTGTAGGCTTGTGTGCATGTGCCTGTATGTGTGTATGTGTGTGTGTGTGTGTGTGTGTGTGAGAAAGAGAGAGAGAGAGAGAGAGAGAGAGAGGGAGGACTTTGGGCCTGTCTGTGTCTGTGTGTGTGTATTTGTGTATGTGTGTGTCTGTGTGTGTGTCTGCCTAATCGCTCTCAAAGCACAGACGTTCACTCAAAATAAAATGAAGTGCACTGTTGAGACAGAGTATGGATTTTTAGTTAGCGTGTGGCGTTTCTGTGTCACTGTTAGAGCTTTCGGCCTCAGACGCGAACCGGTGCTGCTGTGGTCCGAGATTAGCATCTCCCCTCACCTCCCTCGGGTTCAGTGAAAGCAAGCGGTTGTGTTTCAGCTCACTGGAGCAGAGCTCATACACTGGTGGTCTTTAGCGAGCTTGATAGCACTATCCAAACGAAGGCTCCTTATCAGGCCTATGTTATTGAGGGGTGGGCCCCCGGTCCGCTGCCCCCCACCTCACCCCCAAAAAACTGCCCTTTGAAAGCAAGTAGCGTGGAATCTCTACACCTTGGACCGTGAAAACGCTACAGCCTCAACCTGAATGACTGGCTGGCTCTGACCACAAACAAGCTTGGCTCACAGGTTGACAAATGAACACTGAAAATAAACACTAAACACACACAGTGCACTTTATAGAAGAACAGTTATCCCTGCTATTTTTTTCCTCACAGATAACCTTTGAACTCATTTTCATTTCAATGAGTAGTGGTCCTGTCTCAGTATTTGAGACAGAACATTTACTGTGTGCTTCAACAGTCAAGTGGACTCTTAAGGTCGGGATTTAGCTCTTTGACCAGTGAGCGCTGGCCTTGCTTTGCCCCCAAACTGTACCTAAATGACAGCCAAATGAATTCACGTAACCGTGGTTACTTGACGTGACTGGTGCATCCAGTTTCCAGGGACAGGACATGAGCGCTGCATTTCTGCTGTGTGCTCAGGTGTGACTGTGAAATTCTTCCCCTCTTCATGCTGTTCCTGCCAGTTGTCTTTCAAAAGCCTCTCAGTGTCTGGGTGGAGGCCAGTGACATTGACAGAAAGAGCAGCATGCGTTTGGTGTTTTGATCCAATTTCACCAGGAAGTGGTGAATCATTGGGCCTCTCAATAATAAGCAACACTGAGCCCTGTCACATTTTGTTAGTTGGCAGTTTTAAGTTTAAAGCTCAATTTGAAACCCACTGAAAACATCTAAGAGGCTGGCTTTTTGAATGGTGTCAGAGTCTGTTAGTGGTGTTCTAGTGCTCTACGTGTTGCTAAGTGGTGCCAGCCAGTTTGGAGTGGTGTATCCTAGATGTTCTGTGATGTGAGCTACAAAAGCTAACGCTTCCTCTTCTCACCTGTTTCTGCTCAGAGGGGCGCAGTGGGTTAAACCTGAAGTGGATGTTTGGGTGACCTGCACCCAGGTGAAGGTCGCCTTTTTCCAGTTTGCAGTCACAAAGGCCATAATGAAGGCCTAATAGAAGCAAGAGTGTGTACACTCTGCAGGCTGACTGCAGTCTCAAGATACACACATGCAATTCATTCAGTTCCCTAAAAACCGGAGGATTAAATACTCTTTCTAAGGGGCGTAATCCCCCCCCTCCCCCCCCCCCCCAAAAAAAGATGGAGAGATCTCTCTCATATTCTGTCTGAATGCAGGAAAGCAGTCCACTAAACTGGAGCGATTAAAATATATCAGGCTCTTCCAATGTGTGTTTAATTTACTTTACATGACATTGTATTATATTCATTTAGCAGGTGTTCTTATCCAGAGGGCCTTTCAGTAGAAGAGAACAGAAGTATATCCATCCAAGTTAAATGCACAACAATGTGGAACCAGGCTAACAACACTCCCAGACCAGCAAGTGTGAGGACTTGGCTGTGAGAATATGTTCAAAGAATGGTCTAGTCGAAGGGGGCAGGTTGTGGAAGATTGTTCAAGGATCGGTTCAGGCAAGGTCATGGAAAAATGGTCATTACATTAGATTATTGTCATTTAGCAAAATCTCTTATCCAGAGCGACTTGCATAGGTTGCAGTTTTATCCATTTATACAGATGGATATTTATGGAGGCAGATGTGGGTTAAGTACCTTGCCCAAGGGCACAACAGCAGTGTTCTAGTGGAGAACCAAATCAGTAACCTTTTGGTTGCAAGTTCTGCTCCTTACACTCATCTTAACACTCAGCTGCTATCCAGGAGCACTGAGGTCAGGACCAGATGACTGTGGACATTGTGCCCACTCCATACCTGAAACTGAGGGGGCAGTTTCACCCGTAACTAGGTTCAGGCTAATTTGCTGTCACAGTGGGGTGTCGGTCAGGACACAGGAGTCAGGTTCCGGGTTCAGTTGTTTATTGAGGATTTGGAATGGGTGGATGTGAGGGTTTGTGTTGTATGTGTGTGTGGTTTCCTCCAAGGGGTAAGCAGGGAGAATGAATCAGTGCTGATGGTTACATTGAATGTGCAATATACAAACAGGCATGCAAGCAGTGCTGCAAAGTGCATTGCACCGGGCTAACATTGTATGGGACATACAGGCTTTAACTGCATTAATGGCTATAGAAACATTTATACATCAGGGACACACTATCTTAATTAACATGCACCAGGCATGCACCAGTTGAACTTAGGCATACTACTTACTTTGGCACAGATGCACACAACAACAGCACAATGCTTGGTCCCCAAAGGCTTGGTCTCCCCAGTTCTTCACCTCCCAGGTATTGTTGCGGTACTGAGGTGGGGGAGGTCGTCACCACCTTTATATTGTCCCGTGTCCCTGGCCCTATTGAGGCCCTGATTGGTGGCCAAAGGATACGGGCAGGTCCGAGGGCAAATGGTGACCTGGGGGCCGTCCTTGGGGGTGCGCCTGTGCCTCGAGTTACCTGTTGGGGTCCTGCTGATAAGGGGAGCAGCAGGACCGATTTGGCCAGGTTTCAACTGAGTTGTAAACAAGTGCCTGTGAGAGGTGGGGGTGGTGCGCAAACAAAGACAAAGACAGAAACAGAAACATGTGGCCCTTTTCTACAATACCCTTTCCAAGGCATGAAAACCTGGCCAGGTAAGGTTGTCTGTGTGAAGGAGGAAGCTGGGTTTAGAACTACCCTACCCAAGGAAGAGGGCAAGGCAATGCACACACTCTGAGAATCACATGCAGACGTGGGTGAGATCAGCCATGATGGTGTAGCCAGTCGCTCACACAGGCACGTTTTTCAATTTCAAAGAATACAAACCTCTCTCTTCTTTAAAAAATGACGGTGTTCGTCACTGAATATCAACCGTGGAGGAAATTGAAAATTTCATTGAAGGATACCATAGCAATCCTCGCGAGATGCCGGATTAGAAGCCCAACCTGAGCACAGAGGGCTCATCCAAGAATGAGAAACCCAAGAAACGCTACTGGGAATCCTCCACTGACACTGAGGACTTAAACCCCCCGGTACCAGAGGTTAGTGTGCTTCATTCTATTGATGCAAGAGTCTGCATTTCAGAATCGCTGAGTGTTGAACTGAAAGAAATGCAAGCGAGTCTTGAATTTAATCACAAAGAAATCAAGGACTTAAAAAGAGATAAGTGCTTGAAAATCACTGTTGAAACCTTGACTAAGGAAATGGACAATACTGTTAAAGAAAATAAGGCCATGGAAGAAACCATATTGGACATACAAATGCAGCATGCGCGATAACTTAATTTTCTCTGGGATCCCTGAAAATAAATCCGAAAATCCAATAAACACAATTAAAGATTTCATGCGAACCGAACTAAAGCTTCCCTCCGATACTGTTGACAATATAAAACTTTTCAGTGGGCTCATTGCCTTGGAGTTACAGCAAAGAGGGGTTCTCAGCCCATCATTGCAAAGTTTGAACATTACCAACAAAAGGAGCTGCTGAAAAGCAGGGGCAAAGAATTAAAAGGAACTCACTATGGCCTCAGTGAACAATTCCCTCAAAATAAACGAACATCGCAAGAGGCTCTATCCCATTCTTAAACAGCATCAGGCAGAAGGGAAAAGAGCTTCAATCACTGTGGATAAATTGTACGTTGACGGCCAACTATTCCGTGATCTCAAGATTACTCCGTGGCTTTTCTAATGGAAAAACATTACACCCGAAATGCGAGCTACCTGTACAAACCAGTGTTCTTTTTCTTAAACTTCTCACTTACCCCCTTTTTTAGTCTATTTGTTTGACTCTCTGCACTCTCTTGTCTTATTTTTCCATGACTCCTACCATTTTCCCCCTTTTCTCACTCCATTTTTTCCCCCTGCTCTCTTTCTTATGCTCAGTTACATCTTATCCTGACTTGTGTCTCTGTAATACCCTTTTGCACTGCATGTTTCTGTTGTCTATGCTTAAATGTTTTCTGTCTGATTCTCTCTGTATATAAACTGAATGCCTTTTCTTTATATGTTATCACACATATTTGGAGTCCATGCTCAAGTGCCTGCTTCACTTCTCATTTCTTACTCCTACAGTAAATTTCACGGATGCACTGTGTACTATAATATGGTGTTTCCATTGACATTTCTGCAATTAATAATGGATGATGCTCATAAAATTGTCATTTATGTTAATGGTGATAGTGATTGTGAGTATGATGGCAATGACAATAACATTTCACAAATATTAGTTCGTTTTTGTATTTATTGATTCTGCTACCAATGATACACATGTAATGTCTTCAACAAAGTTTATAAGTTGGAATTTCAGGGGTGTTAACTTGTTGGCAAAGAGAGTCAAAACACTCACTCAGCTTTAAAACCTTGAGACGTCTATTGCAAGAAACACACCTCATTAATTCAGAGTGAAACTTAAAAAAAAAAAAAGGGGTTAACCAGGTATTTGCTACATCTTATAGCTGTAAGAAAAGAGGTGTGGCAATATTAACAAGATCAAGAAAAAAAAAAAAAAAAAAAAAAAAAACACACACCTTATTAACGACTCAGGCAATGACTCCGTCGCAGACCAAGAGCTTCAGGTTCCAGGCGGGTTTATTAATGACAACAGGCAGGTTGCGAAACAAAAGCAGGCAGGGTCGAAAACCAGAAGGCAGTCCGCAGACAAAAACAGGGTCAGTAACAGGGGCAGGCAGGGTCAGGAACCAGGCAGGCAAAATTATCAGGCAATGGGACAAGACGGCAGGCAGAAAACAAAGACGAAGGGCAGGCAGAGTCAAAAACACAGAGAAATCAGAAATCCGGAAAAACTGCGGGAATGAAACAGGTACGAAAACACTGAGACAAACTGGCAAACAAGACAGGAACAAGCAGGGTAGAAATAGGGCTGGGCTGATGAGGAGATGGGATGCAGGTGGGCAGGCAGGCAGGTGAAGGTAATGGAGCAATCAGGTGGGCGGGGACCAGGCGGGGAGCAGGGCGGGGCTGGAACACAAGGAAAACAAAAAGCACATGGACAGGGAAAAACAAAAACACCACAGCTAGGGGGGCAGAGCCCTGACACCTTATACTAACAATTCAGTTACAGCAGACCCTTAAGGACATTACAAAATAATCAACCAATCATTGGAGATGTCAAGGGGTGGCAGTGTAGCATAGTGGTTAAGGAGCAGGACTCGTAACCGAAAGGTTGCCGGTTCGATCCCCGCTGGGACACTGCTGCTGTACCCTTGGGCAAGGTACTTAACCCACAATTGCCTCAGTAAATATCCAGCTGTATAAATGGATAACATTGTAAAGAACTGTAACCTATGTAAGTCGCTTTGGATAAAAGCGTCTGCTAAATGAATAAATGTAAATGTAAGTTGACAATAGCAAACATATATGCACCCAATGAGGACAATCCCACATTTTCCCATAGTTTTTTCTCTCAGATTATGAACTTCTCTGATACAACTATCATCCTTGGAGGTGATTTCAATAGAATCATGGACTTGAACCTTGACCACTCAAACACTAAAAAATTCTCCAGACCAATTAAATCCACAGAAACATTACAACAATACATAAATGACTTTGGTCTCAGTGATAACTGACGACTACATAACCCCACTAGCAGAGAATGTACTTATTACTCTCCACATCACAAGTCACTGTCCCGGATTGATTACTTCTTAATAAGCAATTATATTATATCTAAGACAGAAAATGCAAAGATTCACCCAATTATTTTTTCCAACCATGTCCCAATCAGCTTCAATCTCATAAACAAAATCACTATAAAGCGACTAGATGGCGCTTCAACACATCATTACTGACAGACTCAGAATTCAATACATACCTGATCCAAGAGTGGACATTCTTCATTGGACTGAATGACTCCCCAACAACCTCATCTACATTATTATGGGAAACAGCTAAGGCAGTATTCAGGGGAAAAATCATCTCATATTTCACCCACAGGAAAAAGAAAGAACAAGACTTGGAAAAAAAAGCTTGAGCACAGAGTTGGTAAACTTACTCTGCTAGTAGCCGATAATCCATCAGATGACCTCCGTAAAGAACTCATTGAAGCCAAATATGAACTTGATACCATCATAAATAAGAGAACCCAATTCCTTATACAGAGACCCAGGCATAACCATTTTGAACAAAATGACAAATCTGGACAGTATCTGGCAAATCAACTAAAAAGACAAGAAAGAACCATCATACCAGTCATTAAAACTCTGAAGGGAATACCATGTCAGCTCCAAATGATATCTCAGCAACTTTCCAGTCCTTTTATAATAACCTTTACAAATCCAACTGTACATGTGATCTGTCTGCAATTCAAACCTTTTTTGACAATATCAAAGTCCCCAGGCTAAATAAAAATCAAGTAATAAATCTAGATCGACCATTTTCATCAGACGACTTTAAAAAAGCACTGTTTTCAATGCCAAATAATAAGGCACCAGGAGCCAATGGTCCCCCAGCAGAATTTTATAAACACTTCTGGCCAACAATATCACCATTACTCATTAAAATGACCACTGAAATTAGAAATTCCTCTGCCATTCCACCCCATTCCATTCCATAGCACTTATATCGCTCCTCCTTAAACCTAATAAAGACCCAACTCTCCGCTCAAGCTATCGCCCATTATCTTTCATTAACACAGATATTAAAATCATCAGTAAGGCACTAGCCATGAGATTAGAAACAGTCATACCTTCCATAATACACCCTGATCAAACAGGCTTCATTAAAGGCAGACATTCATCCAGTAACATGCGCCGCCTATTCAATCTAATCAGTATAGCCAAAAACAAAAAAAAAAAAAACAAAACAATACAATCATCTTGTCATTAGATGCCAAAAAGCATTTGACCGGGTTAATTGGACGTTTTTATTCTCCACATTAGAAAGATTTGGTTTTGAGGAGTCATTTATTCAATGCATCAAAATTTTGTACAACTAACCCACAGCATCAGTAATCTCAAATGGTATAATTTCACAATTTTTTTACGCTTCACAGGGGTAGAAGACAAGGATGTCCACTCTCACCCCTACTATTGGCCCTGTTTATTGAACCCCTAGCAGCTGCCATCCGCCAAGACACCAAAATCACTGGTATTACCACCATGAACACAGCCCATAAGGTCAGTCTATATGCAGATGACCAATTACTATATATACAAAATCCTCTAACATCATTTCCAGCTATTTTCAATCTGATTGGGACATTTTTCACCATCTCAGAATATTCAATCAACTGGTCAAAATCCATTATTCTCCCAGTCAACCAGGACCAGTGGAATGCTGTGTCCCCCAATCTCTCACTTAACATCACTACAGGTAACATTCGATATCTCAGCATTGATATTTAGAACATAAGAACATATGATGACGAGAACAGGCCATTCGGCCCAACTAAACTCGCCATTTCTTAATTAAAGAGTATCCAAAACTGCATCAAGTCTAGACTTGAACACAGCAAGGGTCTCTGCCTCAACTACATGACCTGGCAACCTATTCCATGTATTGGTAACTCTTTGTGTAAAATAATATTTCCTTACATCAGTGCGGAACTTACTCTTAACTAGTTTCCATTTATGTCCTCTTGTTTTACAGACTGAACTCACCCTAAAGAGTCTATTATAGTTAACCTTATTGATTCCTTTTATAAATTTAAATACCTCAATTAAATCACCCCTAAGCCTCCTCTCGCTTAGTCTAAATAGGTTAAGTAACTTGAGTCTTTCCTCATAGCATTTATATTTCATGCCAGGAACTAATTTAGTTGCCCTTCTTTGAACCTTTTCTAAAGCTTCGGTATCTTTTTTATAGTGCGGTGCCCAGAACTGCACACAGTATTCCAGGTGCGGTCTGACTAAGGCATTCTATAATTTCAATATAACCTCTTTAGATTTATACTCAATGCTTTTGGCTATATATCCCAGCATCCTGTTGGCCTTTTTTACTGCTACAGCACACTGCCTAGATCCTGTTAAGCTTGGGTCAACCATTACTCCCAAGTCCTTTTCAAATTGAGCACATTCTAGTTTTTTTCCACCCATGAAGTAGTCTTGTCTAAGGTTCTTATTTCCTACATGCAAGATTTTACATTTATCTAAATTGAAAGTCCTCTGCCAGGTATCTGCCCACTTTTGGATGCTGTTTAGGTCTTCCTGTACTACCTTAGTTGATTCTATACTGTTGTCTAGACCCCCTATCTTTGTGTCATCTGCAAATTTTACTATTTTACTTCTAACCTCCTCATCAAGATCATTTATGTATATAAGAAATAGCAAAGGCCCCAACACCGATCCCTGCGGGACTCCACTTCGTACAGGACCCTGCTCTGATACAATTCCTCCCACAGTTACAGTCTGCTTTCTATTAGACAGCCAACTTCGAACCCACTCAGTGATAGCTCCTGTAATTCCCGCAGATGTCATTTTCAATATGAGTCTCTCGTGTGGAACTTTGTCAAATGCCTTTTGAAAGTCCAAATAGATAATATCATAAGCCTGGTTTGAGTCCAGGCATGCTGTAGCTTCCTCAAAGAAGTCCAGGAGGTTTGTTAAGCACGACCTCCCTCTGCGAAAATCGCAGGGGGCTAGAGCCGAATTAGCTGCGACGGAGGAAAAAAAGTGGAAAATTCCCTCTCTGTCCCCTAATGGCAACAAAAGATTCAACTTTAAGAGCAGATCAGACCTACCTTATTTAATAGCTAGGTAAATAGCACCAATTTTTATTTTTATCTGATTGAATGTAATAGCACAGAAACCACTCCACAAACACAACACCAACAAACACAGCACAAACACAGCAGGAACTCGTCCAAGCTAGAGCAACCAAGCAATTTCCTCCAACCTTTCAGAGTTGTTTGAACTGAACTTCATGCCAATTCTTAAAACCACTGGAAATCATTTAAACCAATGGAATAACTTACCACTCTCACTTGCTGGCCGCATAGCTGCAGTGAAAATGTCAATCCCATCAAGAATGACTTTTTTCAATGACTCCCATCTTTTGAAGATCCAATTGGTTTTCTACTCTAAACTCAATAATCACAAAATTTTACTGGAAAAATAAACAACCAAGAATTAAGCTCTCAATGCTTCAGGAAAGCAAGCTGCTTGGTGGCTTAAATGCCTCAAACTTTTTTCATTACTACTAGCTCACCAGTTACAGTACATAATGAAATGGATATATTCAGACATGCAACAAGATCCTTGGCTTGAACTAGAACAGTCAATATGTGAAGAACTCTCCATTACAGACCTACCATTCTTTTCCCAATCAATCAAAAACACGATTGCTATAAGCCATTATACCATTTCAACAACTCTGGAAGCTTGGTGGAAAACCAATAATATCACCAACCACCCACTTAATCCCTGTAAACTCACACCAATTTGGAACAACCCTGATTTCTTAATCAATAAGACCACCTTCATATTTAACTCATGGAAAAGTGAAGGAATCATCCACATACACCACTATTTAAACATGATAAATTTTCAACCATCCATGAACTAACACAGAAATATGACATCACCCAAGAAAACTTTTTGCAGTATCTACAACTTAAGAACACATTTAAAAATAAAATACAGTTTAAAAATAAACTGTCCAACAATAATTTGCAACCACCGCCATTAATAGAAAACGTAGCATCCATTTCAACATCTAAGAAACCTTTATCCTAAACTCATATCATCACCAAAAGAAAAAACACTTTCCCAATTACAGACTGGGAAAAAGATTTAACAATCAAGACCGATCTCAATTTCTGGAAACAAAAATGTAGCAACATCTATTCCATGTCTAACAACTCCCGACTACAGCTAATCCAGTATAAGATTATGCACAGAACACACATCACCAATCGCAGAATGCACCTCATGGGCTTCACCAATACTGATATCTGTCCACAATGCACCCTCAACACAGTAGATTGTTATCACTGTTTTTGGCAATGCACACCAACCCAAAATTTCTAGCAAACTGTAACAGTTGAACCCAAATTTCTGGGTCACAGCATTCTACTGTTCCCATCTCTTTGCCTTTAGGAGATCTCACACCCATCAGCCATCTTCACAAATATCACAAAACCATACTTATCACATTGACCATAGCCAAAAAAAAAACAATGCTCCTTAACTGGAAATACAGGTGCAAACTCTCAATGTCGCAATGGCTTAATCTGTTAATAGACTATCTCTCTCAATGGAACAGCTAAAAACTAAACAATCCAAACAATTCAGTGATACATGGGAACCCATCCTTGTAAGTCTCAATTTGCAGACATTGACCGCCTGGCATTCCTTTCTTTTTTTCCTTCCTTATTTATTTATTTATTTTTGTTATTGTTGGCTTTCGGTGAAATTGATGCACTCGCAGGCTAACTAATAAACTGTTACACAAAGAACTTCAGTCTGGACCATGGTTGAAGGAGAAGTAGAAACAGGTTTATTGATGGTTTTCAATACAGCAAGGCTTCACACGCGATGGTCGGCTCAGATGTTACACGCACTAAGTCTAACTTAGAGTCTTATGCCTTACACACGTATCAACCTCTCACGATCCAGTCTGTCTCTGCTGCAGGTAGGTGACTGGAACTCACAGACTGACTCTCACACACGCACTGGAACTCGGCTGCACAAAGAACATCTTATACCATCCTAACGAGTGGGAAACTGATGACCTGATTCTAAAGCATATCCTTGATGGATAAGGGAGTACACACTGACCCAACTCCTGTCACAAACACTGACATGGAAGACAGAGTGAATAGGAGACAGTCTTACCGGATAGAAAATCCCCATATCCTCTAAGAATGTATACATCTCCACATGATTAAACATAATGTGTCTAGAACTACAGCTAGGTAAGTGCTCGGGATTATAGGCCTCTCCGTTGGAACGGCCTTGTGCCACGTACACACTTCAGTATGCCTGTGTATGATTGTTTCAACCTAGCAGCATCTCTTGGAATGTAGGCCACAGGTCACAACTCTGATCAGCCTAAAAACTACACAGACACAGTCACATTATACACTGTGCATACTAATTCTACCAAACTAATCAGTCTATTGATATAATGATCACTAAATAATCACCACTATTCTTCATTATCCATTACCACTATTCATCTGCTGTCATTATTATTATTATTATTAGTATAGCTATTATGGTTATCACTTGTTATTCACAGTCACCACTATTATTGATGTTGATGACAATAACGCTGATGATGATTATTATTTTTACTCTTTCTGTTATTATTGTTGAAGCCATGAAGTTGGGATGTGGAGGCACAACCACCTGACAATCGATGCTCAGCATCCAAAGGGTTGCTGTGAGCACTTCACCTAAACATAAATAAACATATGGTTTATATGTAAATTTTTTTCTGTTGCCTTCCACATAAAAATATCTACATGTTAAACTGTTAAACTAATACGTGTCCTTCATATAGTCTAGGTCTTTGCAATGCTTTACAACAGAAAAAAAAAAAAAAAAAAAAAAAAAAAAAAAAAACTATATACTACAATTAGTCTCGGAGAGTCAGGAAGCAGCTGTAAGGACTCAGGCAGGGACTCAGTCGCAGACCAAGAGAGCTTCAGGTTGCAGGCGGGTTTATAATGACGGCAGGAAAGTAGCAAAACCAAAAGCAGGCAGGGTCGAAAACCGGAAGGCAGTCCGTGGACAAAAACAGGGTCAGTAACAGAAGCAGGCAGGATCAGGAACCGGGCAGGCAAACAATCAGGCAAAGGGACAAAACTGCAGGCAGGAAACGAAGACGAAGGGCAGGCAGAGTCAGGCACGGAGAATACAGAAATCCAAAAAACTGCGGGAACGAAACAGGTACGAAAACACTGAGACGAACTGGCAAACAAGACAGGAACAAGCAGGGTAGAAATAGGGCTGGGCTGATGAGGAGATGAGATGCAGGTGAGCAGGCAGGCAGGTGAAGGTAATGGGGCAATCAGGTGGGCGGGGACCAGGCGGGGAGCGGGGCGGGGCAGGAACACAAGGAAAAACAAAAGCACATGGACAGGGAAAAACAAAAACACCACAGCTAGGAGGGCGGAGCCCTGACAGCAGCAGTGTTCTCTCAACGTCAGCTGCTGTTGTGTACACAAAGTCAAAGAAAAAATACATTCAAAATTGACAGTCATTGCCCTCAGCTCACCTGTTGAGGGTAACAAGATCATACCAATATAATCTTCAAAAGCTTCAAAATATAATAATTTCACACTTACATCTGCCCGCAAAATGAGTCCCTCAGGTTTCTCTCTGAAGTGTGCCATAAGCAGGAGGATCACACATGGGCATGGATCACACTTTTCTTCTCTGTTGTACTTCACCAGGATGTGCTCTACCTCATCTGCATTAGTCCCTGTTGGCTTATGCTGGAAAAACTGAAGGATCAGCTTCTCTTTTTCTTCCATAGCCTGCTCCATTTTATCCAGGATGCCAGTGTCTGTGAGTAATTTGAAATGGCTGTACAGCTCTTTCGGTGTGAAAAGATATGGCCACTTATTCTTCAACTTATCAATCGAAGGGGGCGGGCTGGCATTGATGGTTTTTCTTTGTAGGTAGTAGGTTGTTTTCATTAACTGAGTCAAATGTCCTCTCCCTGCACTAGCTGGTCCCTCAACACAGTAGAGGTTTTTCATTTCCCTCTGCTTCTCTTTGAGACTCTCTTCAGTTTCCCCCGGTGGACAGTCAGGCTGCCATCTCACGCAGCCATATTGGTCAGCTGGTCCTCTAGCTATGTTTGCAGGTGAATCTGAGACCCTTTTCTGCTTCCTTCGTTGGGAGAGAGCACTTCCTCGATTAACATGTTCTACTCGTGTTTTTAGTTGAGTCAAAACGGATCCATAGCCACTGCCAATTACAGTGCCATCTCTCATGACATCTGCAAAGTTTTTGGGATGCTGCTTTACAATCATCTTGGCCACTGTCAGGCACTGAGATTTTGATGGATTTAATTCAGTCAGCCTTATTTCATCAACGATGATTCATACCATTTCCCTGCTGTCTTTAGCAGATGGACGTTTCTTCTGTGCAATGTTGGTTGTGATACCAGCAGGCATTCTGTTCCAAGGAACATTGAAGTTTTCAGGCCAGGCACTTAAATTCACAGTCATTCTGGAGCTATTACTGCTTGACAGACTTGGAGTGCTGGAGGTGGATTCAGAAGATGGGGGATCCTCTGCAGTGGTACTAAAGACTATGTCAGAAGGTTCTACAGGAGTCAGTGTCAAACATGTTGTTTGGTCTACAAGGAAAAAATAATAAAAAATATAAGCACCACTTAATATCTACAAACAATGAAATCCTTTCAGTAAAATTATTTGCTGTCCATTCATTAGCCTCCCTACTGTAAATGTGACAAATAACAGAATATGTATAGTGTATCACAGTACACAGCTTTTAATTTTATGAAATGAGCTTTTCTGTTTTAAGTGCTTTATAAACATTATCCAAGACATACCTTTGGTTTTTCACACGTTGAGAAGCCTCTCACACTGGATAGGTGTGATGTTGGCAGAGAGATCCTCCTATTTGATGAATTGCAGGCCAGATTTGGATTCCACTCCAATGCTTGCCAACTTGTTCAGGAGGGACTGTAATTTATCCTCTGGTAGGCTAGGTAATACCGTCAACAAAGCTTGTCTTATGTCCTCCCCCAGTGCTGACATGTCAGTATATGTGGCCTAAAGCACTAAGGGTAAACTGTGACTACGCCACTCTCAATTATAAGGGGGAGAGAGCCCTAACACTCAAGATTTCGGTTTCCCAGCAAGTTCTTTACAAATATAAATAGATGAATACAACTGCTTTCATCAAGACTTATTTATTTTCAGGCAGCTTAGTAAAATCATAAAAAATAAAGAAAACAATAACCCAATTTTACCCAGGGACTATAGGGATGACGCACAATATTCACAGGGAAAAACTCGCTACCAGTAACAGGCAAAGCCCAATAAGTTAGGCAGGATAGTGACTGTAAATGTTAACTAATGAATGACATTTCATCCACTCAGTCTTCCAAGAGAAAACTAGCCGTACTTATTGTGCAAATAGCAAGGGCACAGGGTAATAAGTTATTAAATAGCAACGATTTGATCCACTCACAATACTCAAGGGGTCAAGCTAACCATAAGCAGAGTGCAAATAGCAATCAGTTAGAGGTAGATGGCAATAAATTAAGTAGCAATAATTTGACACACTCACAGAAGTCAAAGGACTAAACTAGCCATACGTATTGTGCAAATAGCAAGGACAAAGGGTGACAAGTTATTAAATAGCAATCTGAATATTACACAACAATAGGAACCATGAGTCAGTCACTGGCTACACACTCTAAATAAATAAGACACCATGAATCACAAACAGGGATACAATACAAATACCATTAAATAACCAGAAGATTTAGACTGTGCAAATTGCAAGCAAAACATTGAATTCACCCAAGGGGTAGTATTCAAGCAATAGTATAAGTGTAAACTACAGATCAATTCTTCACTCCAGCCAACAGGGCACACTACACAGCAAAGTGAGTCCTGAAAATCAATAAAGAAAATAAAGAATAAAAAAAAGGGAAACAAACACAAAACAAAAGATAGTCACTAAAAAAAAAACGTGACCAATATCAAAATCCACCACACACACACGCATACACACACACGCACACACGTGATCTAGTTGCACTACAAAGATAATACTGTGGCTGGTTAGCAGAGGAGAACTATAGCTTATACAGCAGTTAAAGATTGCACTTTGCCCATATGGCCACTGGCTATTGCCGACTATATTGCACCGCCTGGAGAAATAAATATTAAATAAAAGTATTGCACTGGCCCGATACCATACACTGCCACTGCAATCACACACGGCTATGCTTCCTACACAATCAGTACCACGTTGGCATAAATGCTAGCTCTCAAGGCCTGCCCTGCATCAGGAACAAACTATTGTGTGCCAATGCGAGACAAACACGGGGGAAAATAAAAAAAAAACAAAAGAAAACCAAACAAATATACCAAAAACTAGGCTATGGGAAAAACTGGTGCCCCCCTCTACGTCGTACAACGCCGAGCAACAGCCTGGAAGTTCCTGAGAGTGATAATAGTGTTAGCGCCGGTGGTCGGGACACAAACGCGGACCGCAGGATGTTCCGGTTGCAGGCGATAATAGAAAGGGACAGGCAGTTCATAAATCCAGGGACAGGCAGGGTTCGAAGCACAGAGAAGCAGTCCGGGGGGCAAATCCAAAAATCGGGAGTCAGGGAGAACAGGGGCAGGAATCAGGCAGGTGAGAGGCAGCGATCAGATGCAAAACGGCAGGCAGGAATCGTGGTCAGGAAACAGGCAGGATCGGCAAAGTAGCAACAACTCTCGAGAAATAAAGCGCGGGGACGAGACAGGTGAAACACACTGAAACGAACTAGCAACAAGACAGAGACACGCAGGGAAGATATAGGGCTGGGGTAACGAGGAGATGGGAAGCAGGTGAGCAGGCAGGCAGGTGCAGGCAATGAGGGAATCAGGTGGGCGGGGACCCGGCGGGGAGCAGGGCGGGGCAGAAACACAAGGAAAACAAAAGCACAAGGACAGGGAAAACAAAAACACCCCGGCTTAAGGGGGCGGAGCCCTGACAGTACACCCCCCCCCCCACCCCCCACGGACGCCACCAGGCGTCACAGCGGGTTCGCCAGGGTGCCGGCGGTGGAAGTCCCGGATCAGGGCCGGATCCAGGATGTCCCTGGCAGGAACCCAGCTCCTCTCCTCGGGCCCGTAACCCTTCCAGTCCCCAGTCCACCAGGTATTGTAGACCGCGCCCCCGACGCCGAACTCTCAGCAGGCGGCGCACGGTGTGAGCTTCCGCTCCGTCGATCAGGCGGGGCGGCGGAGGAGCCCGGGGAGCTGGGCAGAGATGGGCTTGATCTTGGAGACGTGAAAGGTGAGGTGAACATGGCGAAGAGAGAGCGGGAGCTTCAGCTGGACCGCTGTGGGGCTGATCACTTTCGCGATGGGAAAGGGGCCGATGAAGCAGGGAGCCAGCTTGCGGGAGTCCACCTTGAGGGGAAGGTCCCGGGTGGAGAGCCACACTCGCTAACCCTGGCGATAGCGGGGTGCCTTGGAGCGGTGGCGGTCAGCAAACCGCTTAGCCCGAGCCGAGGAGCGGAGCAGTGCGGTGCGCGCGCGTCTCCAGGTGCGATGGCAGCGCAGCACAAACGCCGTTGCCGAGGGGACCCCCACCTCCTCCTCCTGGGCCGGGAATAGGGGAGGTTGGTAGCCCACACAGCACTGGAAGGGCGATAGCCCCGTGGAAGCAGAGGGAAGGGAGTTGACAGCGTATTCGACCCAGGGGAGGTGCTGGCTCCACGCCGACGGCTCCCGAGATGTCAGGCATCGTAGCACCGTCTCCAGCTGCTGGTTGGCCCACTCGGTCTGGCCGTTGGACTGGGGGTGAAAACCAGAGGACAGACTGACGGTGGCCCCCAGTAACCTGCAAAACGCCCTCCAAAAGTTAGACGTGAATTGGGGCCCTCAGTCAGACACCACATCGGAGGGTAGACCGTGCAGCCGGAACATCTGGTTTACGAGCAGCTGAGTGGTCTGAGGGCAGTTTGGGTAAGGGGATGAAGTGCACGGCTTTGGAAAACCGGTCCACGATGGTGAGGATGGCGGTGTTACCGTCGGATGGGGGCAGGCCAGTAACGAAGTCCAGGGCGATGTGGGACCAGGGCCGTCTGGGAACAGGCAGGGGTTGCAGCAGGCCGGCGGGAGGTCGGGTGGAGGTCTTGCTCTGGGCGCAGACCGAGCAGGCGGCGGTGAAGCTCCGGATATCTTCCGTCATGGTGGGCCACCAAAACCGCTGGCCAATGAACGCTGCCGTGCGCTGGGCTCCAGGGTGGCCAGCGAGCCTGGATGAATGCCCTCACTGCAGGACCTGAGAACGGACAGACTGGGGAACAAAGAGGTGGTTAGGGGGACAAGAGCTGGGACCCGGTTCGTTCTGGAGGGCAGTGCGGACCGCGGTCTCGACATCCCAAAGCGCCGCGGCGACAACGCATCGTGCTGGCAGGACGGTGCTGGGCTCCTGGGAGTCTTCGGCCGGGGCGTGCTGGCATGAGAGGGCGTCGGGTTTACCGTTCTTAGAGCCCGGACGGTAGGACAGGGTGAAATCGAAGCGGGAAAAAACAGGGACCAGCGGGCTTGTTGGGGATTTAAGCGCTTAGCCGATCTGACGTACTCGAGGTTCTTGTGGTCTGTCCACACCAAGAACGGAGCACTCGCCCCCTCCAGCCAGTGCCTCCACTCCTCGAGCGCCAGTTTGATGGCCAGTAGCTCCCGGTCACCGATGTCGTAGTTACGCTCGGTGGGAGTAAGGCGGTGGGAGAAGTAGGCGCAGGGGCGGAGCTTGTTGTCGGCGGACGAGCGCTGGGACAGGACAGCCCCCACTCCCACGTCCGAAGCGTCCACCGCCACCACGTACTGACGAGCGGGGTCGGGCTGGGTCAGGACAGGCACCGAGGTGAACCGAGCCTTCAGGTCGCGGAACGCCTCCTCGGCAGCCGGAGACCAGGTGAACGCTCTGTTGATCGATGTCAGGGCGGTGAGGGGAGCCGCTACCGTGCCGTAGTTACGAATGAAGCGACGGTAGAAATTGGCGAATCCCAGGAATCGCTGCAGCTCCCTGCGGGAGGTGGGGCGAGGCCACTCCTTGACTGCGCGGACCTTCTGCCGGTACATACGGATACTACCTGCCGTGATGACGAAACCCAGGAAGGATGTGGTGCTCTGATGGAAGGCACACTTCTCCGCTTTCACGTACAGGTGGTTCTCGAACAGACGCTGTAGGACGCGGCAGACATGCTGTACGTGCTCAGGCAGGGAGCGAGAAAAGATCAGGATGTCGTCCAAGTAAACGAACACGAACTGATTGAGCATGTCTCGGAGGACGTTGTTCACCAGGGACTGGAAAACAGCCGGGGAATTTATCAGACCGAATGGCGAGTGGTGTGGGTCACGCGGACCAGAGGGGCCCCGGTGATCGCGTGGGCTTCCAACGGCGAGTGCAGTGGGATGCGGGGCAGGCGTAGCCGGGCTGCCAGGTCGGCGTCGATAAAACTGCCATCCGCCCCGGAGTCAATCAGGACGGAGACAGCGTGGCTCTGACCTCCGACAAACAGGGTGGCAGAAAACAGGACGGGTTTGAGGGGAATGGCGTAAAGGGGTGACGCTCACTTGTAATCCCCTCGCTACGGGTGAGCGTTGGCCCTTAGCCGGGCAGGTCGCCACGAAATGGCCAGGCTGCCAGCAGTACAGGCAGGACTGGGTGCTGAACCTCCGCTGATGCTCCGCGGGGGACAGGCGGGCGCGGTTGACCTGCATCGGCTCTGGAGCACCCGGGAGTGGCAGTGCAGGGGTCCTGGCCGCCGTCACGAGGGGCTGATGACGGACAGGACTGGGCAGGCTGCTGGATGCTCTCTCCAGGCGTCGCTGCGACAGGCGCTGATCTACGCGGATGGCCAGGTCCACCAAAGTATCGAAGCTGGCAGGCAGCTCCCGAGTGGCCAGCTCGTCTTTGATGGGCACCGCAAGACCGTGGAGGAAGGTGTCGTACTGTGCCTCCGCGTTCCACCCGCTGGTGGCGGCCAGGGTGCGAAAATCAATGGCGTAATCCGACACTGACCCCCTGGCGGATCAGCAGCATCTCCCTCGCTGCCTCGCGGCCCTGCCGGGAGTGGTCGAACACCTTCCTCATCTCCTCAGCAAAGGCTGCGTAGGACTGACAGAAGGGAGCGCCGGCGTCCCAGACTGTTCGTTCTGTTAGCGCTGGTGGTCGGGACACAAACGTGGACCGCAGGATGTTCCGGTTGCAGGCGATAATAGAAAGGGACAGGCAGTTCGTAAATCCAGGGACAGGCAGGGTTCGAAGCACAGAGAAGCAGTCCGGGGGGCAAATCCAAAAATCGGGAGTCAGGGAGAACAGGGTCAGGAATCAGGCAGGTGAGAGGCAGCGATCAGATCCAAAACGGCAGGCAGGAATCGTAGTCAGGAAACAGGCAGGATCGGCAAAGTAGCAACAACTCTCGAGAAATAAAGTGCGGGGACGAGACAGGTGAAACACACTGAAACGAACTAGCAACAAGACAGAGACACGCAGGGAAGATATAGGGCTGGGGTAACGAGAAGATGGGAAGCAGGTGAGCAGGCAGGCAGGTGCAGGCAATGAGGGAATCAGGTGGGCGGGGACCCGGCGGGGAGCAGGGCGGGGCAGGAACACAAGGAAAACAAAAGCACAAGGACAGGGAAAACAAAAACACCGCGGCTTAAGGGGGCGGAGCCCTGACAAATAGGGAAGTTGTTGTTAGCATGCAACATCGTGGCTAGATGTATGTAAACATAATATGCATGAGGATTAGCTACACTCAGAGGCGAATGCCCTATGGCACCAACAAAAGAAGAGGCAACATTACCTTCCGTTTGCTCCACTCAGAATACAATCTCGCCTCGTTGCCAGGCTCACACCACCAACAATGCTGTGAGAGAGGTAGACCGAATCAATAACCAATACTATGGCTGTACAACTCCACAGCCTACCCTCCCCATTAAAAGCACAACGGAAAGATTTATCGCCTACCTCCTTCACGTTTTAGTCACAACCCCACGAATGATCCGGGAGAAAAATCCAAACGCCAGCAATCCAGTGCCCACAGACAAACAGACAAAAAATGTGCGATACAGACGTGACGTTATATCCGCCAGGTGGCCACCTATTAGCCTATCCCTGGTCCCGCTGGGTCCCAAAGCCTGCCAACAGATTGTACTGAGGCAAAGGGGGAGGAAATGGCATATCATGTCAACATAAAAGCTCTAAATGCTCCGATCGGCTACACATAGAAACAAATCAGGTTTGATCTGTCGACCTGTTGACCTGGGGGCACGTAGTGCATAAGACAAACATTTCCAAATTGACTTTTAAAAGACTTTTGAACATACAATCGGTACGATCGGCTACATATATATCTGGGAGGGAGTGATGAAATATAATCACTGATGTGCCATTCATCTTGTACCGCATTAATGGATAATAATCAAGGAGGTCTTCTTGTGTAACACAAATGTAGTTTGATTCCTGGACTACCTCTATTAGACTGTGAATACCCAAATCAGAAAGCTCCACAGCCTGCTGCCTCCCCACAACAAAGTAGACAAAATCGCTACGATGGATCAAAATCAACATAATCTCACCCATGTGAGGGCCCTCATCATCTCGTCCTAGAACAACATGCATTCATTTTTTGTACTTTGTCCCTTTGACAGTAACAGCATTAGTGGCTACAGTAGTGTCACGTGTGAAGTTCAATGGTACAGTTGCTACCTTGATGCTCTCATTATAGTCACCAACATAGAATTCAGTTCCTTTTT
Source organism: Megalops cyprinoides (assembly GCF_013368585.1). Lineage (NCBI taxonomy): Eukaryota > Metazoa > Chordata > Actinopteri > Elopiformes > Megalopidae > Megalops > Megalops cyprinoides. Next base: position 801,051 of record NW_023494723.1, on the reverse strand, counting down.
CAACCTGGAGGGAAAAGACTGCCAGCACCTAAGTATGCTTGAAGGAGCTGGTGTCGCTCTGCTAGAGTAGCACACAGGTTTTTAAAGTTATGCAGTTTTCTGGCACACTGTTTGAAGAAAGTATGCTTACTTTCAAATCTCAACATCCAAACACGGATGAGAGGTCCAAACTGAAGAATAAGCTCAAGATAGTGACAGTGAGATAATGGTGCTTTGGTTAAAGGGGATGGTGTGGAAACAGCTCCACTCTGGACTGGATGTATTCCTCAATGAGGACATTCAAGCACGCAATCTGATCAGCAGTAATTGCTGGTGCACATACATAAGCAACTATCTCCTATGATCTCACGAGCAAAATAAACTTCCAAACACCATTTTCGCAAGGATTCTTGATCCTGTCCCCAATTAACAGAGTCCTCGCAACAGGCACTAATTCTGGACGGCATGACCACTTAACTTCTCACTACCTGGGCTGAACTCAGGAGGTTTGTCATCTGCTTCATTTCCAAGGTAGGTAAACTGACTTATACTTCTGTTCAAATCTACATAAGTGAACGTTTTTTCCTGGTTTACCAAGTGGTTGATGCACAATGCCATGTCAACAGAATCAATGCCATCTAAAAGGTCATGTCTGAGACATGGCGGAAGACCAGGCTGGCAAACATGAAAGTAACATAGCTGGCTGAATATGGAGTCAAATTTTATGCCACACACTGAGTCTGTGTCTCTTGCTCCTAGTTCTTGTACATGCTGCTGATATGACTGTTTTGTTCTCTTTGAACCAGTGGACAATGGACTAAGCTGAAATGTTTGTCTGTCTATATCACAAAACCGAAAAAAAAGGAGCTCTTGCTGAAATTTTCCACAAAGCAACCAAGATTATCTCCATGTATACCACAAACAGAACCTCTAATAACTTCAAACATCCCTCAAAACAATACCATTGTCCTTGATCTTTGGGATCTTTTATCAGTGGACTGAAAACCATTTCCTGTCTGAAAAACTTGAAGTCTTATTCCCTGCAGAGAAGAACAAGCTGCATGTGATCGCCAAGCGTCAGATACGCTGCCAGTACCTTGTGTTTTTTTCAGCCTGATCTTAGCGGATTGACAACCTCAAAAGCATTTTGATTAAGGATCAAGGCTAACAATGATGTTTCAGTTTTAAGTAAGACATTGTCAGTAGTATTCTGTCCATCTCATACATCCTCGAACACATCACGGGTAGAGAGGCGGGAATGGGCCTTTTCATGCTGCTTGTTGAAAGCCTCAGATTCAAAGAGATAAGTAAGAGTTTCCTTTATTGGTAAATACAGTGCAAAGCATTCTTTTCCTGAGTCATTTGTACCTAGATACGAAGGCAGAGGTTCAGCATAATTGAAGCTGTTTTTAAACACTGATTTGTGACGCTGTTGTTGTCCTTTTTTAATATATCATCTTTTGTGAGCTCCTCAATTACATTTGTAATAGTCATGTCAGGCACCCCAAGCACGGACAATTTCTCTTTTTGAAAAGAGATGCGACTGAGCAACATCATGAACTTCTTGGACCTCTTCAATGATAGCCTGAATTACTGACACTGGTAAAAGTAGCTTAGCCTGAAGCTTAAAATAAAACATAGACAAGTTCTTCAAAAAGATGTCTTCATCCACACTATCATAAAGTTCACCTGTCTCCGGCTGTTCATCATTCTCAATGAGAGAGGTGGAGGGCTGACTCACCGGTTGGGTTTTCAAACTGTGCTTCTTGGGATGGGTGTTGAAACACCGCCTCGTATATGCACAGCCAAACTGTTTTGTGTATTCTCGAAATATGAGATGCAAATGTGGATTTTACACCAAATGTTTTCTCACAACCCCTAAAAGGACATGTTATTTTCCTGCCCTCTTGTATATGGCCTTTCAAATGGTTTCAGATTTGTAAATGAAATCTGACAAAATCCAATCTGACAAATCAGTGTTGTGCCAATTTGTTTGTCTCTAGCACTCCTGTGAGACTTGTACCCCTTATGACCTCTGTATAGATGACACTTGAAGGCTGAAAATTTTCTGAATGCATGGGTACAATCAGGTACACCACAGGTAAAAGGGCAGTTTGGTGCATTACTGTGAAGTTTCATATGATGAGTAAAACCTATTATAGTTTTACTCTCATGGGCACACTGTTTGCAGTAATACATTTCTGGGCTAAGAAGAGTAAAAAATAGAGAAAGCAGGAAAAAGTAATTAAGGTCATGTGTCCAAAAAAACAACACAAAAACAATAAGCACAGCTTTGACTAACCATGTTTGGCTGTGCCATTAAATGGTGCCACAACCTGAAGACTAGTGTTTCACTACCCACACCCCAACTGCAGAGTGCAGCAAGGCTAACAAAGTTAGCTTACCTGAGATAACTAAGCTGCTAAATTAGCATAGAGGTCATGCTGAATCCCAAATCTGTCAAATTTTAATAATTATAATAATAATTATAATGATTACCGTCTTGGGCCTTATAATAATTACCGTCAGACGCAATCATGTAAATAGCAAATGTTTTCACCTGAAAATCGTCTTCACCGATGTGTGTTGGCGATCACTGTGCCTTCAGCGGTGGTGCTCACTGCACGTGGTTTCCCTCTGCACCTGTAGCTAAATGATACAAATATGTTAACGGAGGTTTTCCTCCGACAGTAGGAAAGAGTTGAAGACTTTATTTGCCTCGTCGTCAGTCATTTAAAATGTAAATTAACTTATCAAACAGACTTTTCACAATTCACTCAGTTCTTCTGATTAGGCATCATATTTCACAAAGCAGAACTCTGATTTAATGAATTCACATGTTATAAATATTCACATGTTATACTGCGTGGACGTGTTGACTAGCGGTGTCTCAGAATGTCAAACAATAACGCTACACATTTTACTTAAGTTTATTTAACTTAGTTCACAGAAGAGCTGCTAAAGTTAAATATCAGCCGAAATGAAAAGTCTCTCTAGGGAGTGTGTTTTTTCGGAGTAACAGGCCTTCAGAGCAGTGGGCTTTTGTTTTCGGGATAATGGGCCGTCGGACTATGGGCTTTAGGTCCAATAGGACATTTTTCGAACTATTGGGGTTTCGGAATAATGGGCCTTCGGACCAATGGGCAGTCCCCCTGTTCTGCAAGCAATAGGGCTAATGCATGTAGCTAGCTTTAGCTTCACATAAGCTGGATTTAGTTAGCTAATGTTTGCTAAAAAAAAAAAAATAGTGCAGACTGAGCTCGTGCTGAATCCCAAATCTGTCTAGGTTCAAAACACAACTTAGCTAAAATAATGGGAAATTACAGTCACTCGCACAAAACAACATTGTTCTCACCAAAGAGCTGACTTTGTGGCTTTACCTTGGCACTCACTGAGGTGGTCTGGTGTCTGCTTCATGCCTGACGTACAAACCAGGCTGATACACGGTTTACTTAGGTTATGTTAACTAACAAGTTGAATCACATTTTAATTTTGTAGGCTATTTACGTTCAACTTACGTATTGTGGATGAGTGGGCGAATGTTGCTCTTCTGCTTCCTCTTTCAAACCGCCTTATGCAACAGTAACTGTAATATGCATCATCTACAGTCAGAACACAAATTGCCTGTAATTTTACAATATGTTACTGTGGAAAAATGCTGTCAGCTACTGTAATTATTTTGGACCCATGATGCATTGTGATATACAGTTAAACTTGTCAGCAATTTGTCACAGTGTACCTGAGAATCTAGGGTAGTGATGTGCTGTTGAGGAGTCAGTCTCAGCAGCGGCTGCAGCTCCTGGCCAGTGTCACGTGCTGTACTGAAGTCGGTTTCAGCAGTGGCTGTATGTTTCTCCACTGGACAACTACATCATACTTTCCCTCCTGCTGGGAAAGTGTGACTGACACCTTTTAACTTTTAACTTCAGACCCTGAATGAAACCAAAGCATGAACTTCTGGTTTGTGAAGGTAAATTCACACTAGGGCTGCCCCTGACCAAAGATTTTCCTAGTAAACTAGTAGTTGTTAGTTCAAGCCATTAGTCGACTAGTCGTTGCATGTTTGTGACATTAATTTATTTAAATATGTAGCCTATATTTTTGGGGCATCAGAAAATGGTTTGAGTTCCAGGGCTGAGGAAGAATGTTACAAGTAACATTACAGAGAAATATAAAACCGTAATAATGAGCCTTTAAAATATAAATTTTACAAGCGCCAGCACGAAGCGATCCGCCTGTTAATGACAATGCTAACGGCAAAAGCGATAATGATTCTGAATGTATCGGAACAACCAGCAAGGAACATTTTGTTCATTTATTTCAACACAGTATAACATAATACAACTTATGAACTTGTAACACCAACACAATAACTTATAAAACAAATGATAAATAAAAAACAGAACATGAAGTTTAACATGCAGTAAGCCAGGTAATTTAGTTTCCCCAGTCGCCACGAACACTTGGATAAGCCTAATAGCACATATGACAATAGCCTATATTTATTTAGCTGCATATAGCCTTAACTTTGCAATTCATTAATGTTAATTAGGCCATTAATTATTTAGCATAATGGAATAACCCTTTCGCGCGCATGGTCACACCGGTGTGGTAAGCCGTTTAGCACGTATGCTAAAACCGGTACGATTAGAACACTAGATTGGAAAAATTCTAGATAATTTTAGCTTTGAGGAAATAGTGATTTAATGTTAAAAAAATATAGCAAATTCTAACTGAAAACTATGAGAAGCTTAATAAAGCCAATGAAAACATAACAAACCATGTAATGTAACAGCGTGCTACATTGCATAAAAATAAGTTACGTGCGAAAGGGATAATAACGTTAGGCTACTTAAGGGAGAGCTGGGACGAAGGTAACACTTTACTTTCTGTAAGGTAACGTTACAGACAGAAACGGATTTTCGTTGTGATCAACAACTCACGTGTGTTGTCTATCAATACCAATACCAATACCAATAATGCTATTTTGTACACATGTGGAACGACTTCGATATAATAATATAATAGCCTAAGTATAGTTGTTATTGTAGAGGAACGAAAGAAACAACTGTTACAATTATCCCGACAATGACTCCTGATAGTTAAATTTACATTTATTCATTTGGCAGACGCTTTTATCCAAAGCGACTTACATAGGTTACAGTTCTTTACATTGTTATCCATTTATACAGCTGGAAATTTACTGAGGCAACTGTGGGTTAAGTACCTTGCCCAAGGGTACAGCAGCAGTGTCCCAGCGGGGATTGAACCGACAACCTTTCGGTTACAAGTCCTGCTCCTTAACCACTATGCTACACTGCTGCCCTGCTTCTAAACTGAGAAACTCTGACATGGCAAACTTCAGGATGTGTTAAAGTACTAATTAATCTATCAAATGACCATGACTATAACACATGAAAAATAGACCACATGATTTTTTGGGGTTCTGGTAAGTGTTGCATGCTGTACATGCTGACGCAGTCAGGCATATCAGACTTGTATGGGCTCGGAGAAAATCGCCGTGTTACTTTCATAACATCTGTCCCCTACCTGTTTCAGAAGACAAGTCATGTTTGAGGTCGACGAATGATAGGTGAATCTTTGCATGCAGAGTTTGCATGTCAGCTTCTTGGGGTTGTCCTTTACACGCTGGAAATGGTCCCACACTTTGGTTTCCTGATTTCCTGCCCGACATAGTCTAATAACTTTTTAACGACAAGGCGCAGCTCCCGAGTGTTTTTTTTCTGCAACTAACCGACCAATGAAAACTTAGTCGACTAAGACTCTTCTCATCGACTAACGTGTGGTCGATTATTAGGGGGCAGCCCTAATTCACACACACTGTTTCTCAACATCAAATATGTGCTGCTTTCCATTTGAAATGCATGATTCCAGTACATTTGTTTACATTCATGTTCAAACTGTCCACAGAACAGAAAGAACTCAGTCCCATAAATCCAGGTGTATTAAAGAAAACTGTCATTTTAATTTGCAGAGAGGGCAAACAAGGATGCTTTTTCCTGGTGCTGTGACTTCATATTGATGTTTCTGAAATGGCGGTGGACCTGTGTGTGTGTGTGAGTGCGTGTGTCACTGACTTACTGTGACCCTAGTTGTCCTTATTGAAAGCTGAAGGTTGTTTACTGTGTTTCCCCTTCTCACCTTCACCCCCCTCAGGTATGGGCTCGCAAGTGCAAGTCTTCTCCCCCCACGCTCTCCAGTCTAGCGCCTTCTGTAGCGTGAAAAAGCTGAAGGTGGAGCCAAGGTGCGACTGGGACATGACTGGGAACGGCGCGCACACCAAGGTGTACAGCCACACCAATAAGAACATGCCAGCTCTCCCGCTGGGCATGGGCGTGGGCCCCGCCCTGCCCTACGAGCAGGCACTTCTCCTCCCATCGGGGGCTGGGCACGTGGTGGTGGCCCCGGCAGGCAGGGCCCTGGGGGCTGGCGCCGGACACAATCTGACATGCCGGAGCATGGTGAGCCTGGTGGACATGTACCAGCAGTGCGGCCTCAAGCGCAAGAGTGAGGAGCTGGAGGGTAGCAGCAGCATACAGATCGTGGAGGAGCAGCCTCCCATGCTCCCAAACACCGCCACAGCCGCTGCTGTCGCCGTCACCTCTGCCAAGAATAGTGACTCCAGTGGTGAAGGCGACTACCAGCTGGTGCAGCACGAGGTGCTCTGCTCCATGACCAACACCTACGAGGTGCTGGAGTTCCTGGGCCACGGCACCTTTGGTCAGGTGGTCAAGTGCTGGAAGCATGGCACCAATGAGATTGTGGCTATCAAGATCCTGAAGAATCACCCATCATACACGCGGCAGGGTCAGATTGAGGTGAGCATCCTGGCGCGGCTGAGTTTGGAGAATTCTGATGACTACAACCTTGTGCGTGCCTATGAGTGCTTCCAGCACAAGAGTCACACCTGCCTGGTGTTCGAGATGCTGGAGAAGAACCTCTATGACTTCCTGAAGCTGAACAAGTTCAGCCCGCTGTCGCTGCGGCACATCCGGACTGTGTTGCAGCAGGTGGCCACCACGCTCATGAAGCTCAAGAGCTTGGGCCTCATCCACGCTGACCTCAAGCCCGAGAATATCATGCTGGTGGACCCCACCCGGCAGCCGTACCGTGTCAAGGTTATCGACTTTGGCTCGGCCAGCCATGTCTCCAAGGCCATCTGCTCCAGCTACAGATGAGCCCCCCCTGGGCCTTAGATGGGGAACGCAGAAGGGGTGGGGGATTTATCTCTCTGTCCATATTGCCTTTCAAACATAGGCTTCGGTGAGCTTCAGGTGGCTGGATGCTTCTTGAAATTCACCCAGATTTATGGGTGTCTGATTAACGGCTCTGCTTATAAACTGGGCTTTTCGGCCTTTATTGTGGGGTCCCTCTTTCCAGCCTCTTCCCCAGAGCTTTGTGTGTGGAACTCTCCAGTTCAACACCCCCCCAGCCTGTGTACTTGTGAGAGTGGGTGTTAAAACTAAAGGCCTAGCTGAACTGCTTGCGGCTTTATTGCGTCTTCTGTAACAATAGGCAACTTTGAAGATGACATGCTGTTCCTGCTGTTTCTGCCCTCCCCAGAAGGTCGCTGTAGAGAGCGTGTTTGTTTGCTTGGGAGGGATGGCTAAAGGAAACCCTGTAAGCACTCTCCCGTGCTCAGGGTCCCAGGCGATGTGGACAAGGGGTTGCTGGAGTTCAGCGTCCTATCTCCATACCACCATACAGACCAGCAAGCCCAGCATTAGAAACAGATGCCCCCTCCCCATTTGTTATTATAGCCTGATTCGGGCAGGCCTCTGTTTGGGTGGCTAGCTTTTACATTGCAAGTGCGGACACACACATTGTTCATGAACAGCCCTGCTTTCTTCCAGAGCCAGGCCATTTGATAGCACAGATCCGGACAGCTGTGATCGCTGTGGGGAGAGGGGAGGAGAGCATCCTCAAGCCCAGCTTCCTCCTCCTCTGTCTCTCCATAGTGGGATGGGTCCTAACAAGGCTTTGGCGCCACACAGCTTTGCATCCACAAACATGCTGATATCTCAAGGGCTAGTGAGCCATGGCAGGGTCTGGGCAGTGCCGTACGACATGCTGGGGGCCACTCACATCACTCTGGATCTGCCCAAGGAGCATATGAACTCCAGTGTGAGATGGAGAGGAATGCCAAACATAGAAAACACTAAAGGATGATAGCGGTGGTCCTCAGATGAAGTTTGTGAGTCACATGTTTTCAGTTATCAACAGCAGCACCAGTGTGGCTTTCACCCCAGTAAAGCCACTCATGTAGCTCGGGTTCGTCAGGGTCTCTGGAGATTCAGCCCCAGGAATGGGTTTAATGAAATGTTACACGAGGAGAAAAAAGTACAAGTTTTAATAAGCATTTCCCCTTTCATGCTCTGAGTTCCAGTAAAAGCCGAGCTGATACGGTTGAGCCTGCAGTATTGGAGTGTATGAGAGTGTGTCTATAGAGATCCCCGTTACATTGTGTGTGTCTGTGTGTGTGCTCTGCTCATTCTGTTCTCTGTTGTTATTTACTATGGCTATGGCCAAATGAACAGTTCCTCTCGACCGGAGTCTGAACAGACCACACTTTCCTGTCTCTCCTCTCTCTTTCTCATCTCTTTTGGCAATTGATAGGATTGTATACCCGTATGGGCAGTCAAACAGAATCCAGTTCAGCTTTTCCTCTCTTGTGAAAATCATGAAGGTGGAGAGTTCCGGAAGCATTGGCAGCACTTGGGGAAGCTTCGCCTTGGTCCGGGTGTACGATCTGAGAGCCTAATGCTGGCGGGTCCCTTTTCCAAGTGAAACGGCACATGTCATGGCCTCGTTGGGACATGGACTCCGCAAATGATTTACAGTTCCACGGAGGTGGATTTACACAGGAAAGTCAAACACTGCAATTCTGAGTAAACATAGATAAACATAAAGTAACTACTACATTGGGATGTAACCATACCCAGTGTCAAACCAAAGCTGTGATTTGATAATCTTTTTTTAAGATGATGTACTGATATATAATTATAAGCATGAACCTAATTCAGAGCTATGCGTAGGGCAGTCCCTTTGAGGTGTGGAAACTCATAGAGGTCAGGCTGGTCAAACCACACTTTATCTAGCTTACATTGTATAACCTCTGTCAGACCTTTGCCTGTTACAACAGCTGATGATGTAACAGGTAAGCTGGCCACATGGTCTGAACCAGATAAAGGGATTATTGTCCTCCTCTATCAGGTCTTGAGCCTTTGGCATGCTTCTTTTATGGGGAGTGAGCATGAGAGATACAGCCACTGGTGAGGGTGTTTTTGGTAAAGAAGTGACTCAGAGTTCCAAATTGGATGATTAATTCTATTGATCAGCTGTGCAGGAGAAAAGGAAATGATTGCATGAGTCAATCCAGGAAATCATAAGAGGTAGGAGCCTGCTCTGTTAGAGATGTCTGTGTGCCCACCAACCATGCATGTACACACACACAGCAACACACTGTCAGGGCTCAGGCACGGACCACGAGTGCTCTAATTCCAGGCGTTTATTAACAGAATCGTCAAACAAGCAGGCAGTCCAAGGGCAAAACAAGGATCAAAACAGCAACAGGCAGGGTCAAACTGTGAGGGCAGGCAGATCAGGCAATCAGGACAGAATGGCAGGCAAATATGATGTCAAGGAACAGGCGAAGCAAAACCAGAAAATCCAAACAGGGAAACACAGGCAGGAATGAGACAGGCAGAAACACTGAAACGATCTGGCAAACAAGACAGAGACAAGCAGGGTTGATATAGGGCTGGGCTGATGAGGTGATGGGAAGCAGGTGTGCAGGCAGGCAGGTGGAGACGATCATGTGGGCGGAGACAGGGCAGAGAGCAGGGCAGGGCTAGAACACAAGGAAAACAAAAGCACATAGACAGGGAAAAACAAAAAACACAACAGCTAGGGGGCGGGAGCACTGACACACACACACACACACACACACACACACACACAAAGTAACACATGCAGCAGCCTAGCACTATTACCCCCTCTCCGCCTCCCCACAAGGCTCCAACCCTGGCCCGAGAGAGAGAGTGGTTGCATTGGAATTGCCAACACCTCAGACACTTCCTGTTTCTCAGATGTGGGACCTTATCACCTCTAGGCTGGCACATGTGACTGAACACAGAGAGGACACTACAGGACACTCAGTAGCACTGTGAAGTAGGAATGTTACCATACCAGAAATTTAGTAGTCGATACCAATACCAGTGAAATTCCACGATTCTTGATACCCAATTCGATACCACGTTAAAAAAAAACAAAAACAAAACAATAAATCCCATGTACTTCAACATACACTCCTTTATTAAAAGCATTTGAACATTACAAAAAAACAACAGTGGCATGTAGCCTTCAAATAATAAATAAAAAGAAACAACTATTAACATTACAAAAAAGAACAGTGGCGTGTAGCCTTCAAGTATTTAAAACAAACAATACTGTGCTTAATTACAAACAATCAACTTTTTATGATAGCACAGCATTTCAGTACCTGGCCAAGACATGGAAAAATAGGTAAACAATAAATAGGCCTATATATAATAATATAATATAATATAATATAATATAATATAATATAATATAATATAATATGTGTCTCTGAAAAGCTTCTGATATGGTTGGCTGTGTATGTTTTTGTTGACTTTGCTCCTGCCTCTCCTGGTCGACATCCTCCTCTGACTGATATTGTGAAAGGAAAATTGAGATTTCAGTTATCAGGTATAGCTCAAAGAATGCACACACAATGTACTAACACACACACACACACACACACACACACACACACACACACACCTCTATATACTCAGAGTGCAAGCAGTAGGCCTAGTTTAAATTTACTGACATGGTCACAGTCATTAGTCTGCAATTATTTATTTAAAACGCTAACGTTGTATTTTGATGACAGATGACACAGACTGAACCGTAAGGACGGTAGACTACTACTAGCTATGGTTACATTACGTTACGCTAAACATGGTAGCCTTTAGCGTTCAGCCATTGCAAACGTCGTATGGAACATAGCTGGCTACACAGCAATATGCCATCTGTCTCAAACAAAAATAATGGTAATGTGTATCTCAGGATAAGGATAACAAGCATAACATTTTAGATACGTTGTTAATGTAATGTTAACATGAATTGAAACTCACCTTGAATTATTTGAACAAATCTGGATGTCTGTCTTTGAGGTGCTTCGCTACGTTGGAAGTGTTTCCTCCTTTCATCTGAAAAGTTCAATGGCACCGCTTGCACACTGGTTTTTGCAAATTTATCATTAATCCCTGATGACCCGCCTCGAAGGCAAAGTAGGCTACTTCCATACACGGCTCTTACTGTTTTTGTTTTCGACGAGTCGAGGCGGAGCGGTCGCTGCAGCTGCATCCCTGGTATCTACAGTACTGTAGAAAAACGAGTACTGTCACATTTTCAGAATTTTGGCATCGACTTGGTACCGAAGCATTGGTACCTATGGTACTATAGAAAAATGAGTACCATCACATTTTCAGAATTTTGGTGTCGACTTGGTACCGAAGCATCGGTTCTCATGACATCCCTACTGTGAAGTCCATCTGTAGTCAGAGTGGAACAGTATGGTTTTTTGGCACACACTAGTAGAAGGAAAAGAGCTGCGGGACAGTTAGACTGCATTCTCACAATCCACTCTGCTGATATCTGAGCTACAGTTACAGCTACAGTAACCAGCCCCCTCACCTGGGCCCAGTCTAGGCCCTTAGCTCTCTGTGTGAAGCTGGAGACTTTTATCCACAGCAGCGCTGGGACCAGAGGCCCTGGACTGGGGAGTGGGCCCCAGAATGGGGATTTTATTTTGGTATTTTCCCACTGCAGTGTCAGCTGGACCTGGGCCTTAGGCCACTGTGAGGGCAGTGGGCTAAGATGTTCCTGTAGTTACTTATGCACTCCCAGCATGTCCAAGGTGTGGGTAGAGTTATCTTGCATTTAATAATCATTTGGCCCTCTGTAACACTGGTGTGGGTGGAGCCATCCCGTGTTTAGTAATCATTTGGCCCTTTGTAACACCGGTGTAGATGGCGCTATCCTGTATGCAAAGGGACATACACACCTCCCTTCAGGAGTGGCATTGTGGGGACTCTTCCTGGTTGCCTCAGCCATGGAAAATCCCCTGGCCTCGAGTATTATGGTCATTGTATGTTTCCCAGTCCCTCCAACTTTCTCCATCAGAGCCACCTGCGACTGAAACAAGCTTTGCATAAGAAAAAGACCCATATGTATATTTTATAAGTGCACATAACACTGTTTCAGGACCAGCGTGCACACCATTTTTGATAAGGAGCATTTTTATGGTATAAGTGCAATACTTTGGATCCACAGGTTTTCATGTAAATCAACAACCAAATCCTGTTTGAAGCCTGAAACTTAGATGGTGTAGACTATTCTACCTCTTTGAATCAGCAGAGCAGTTTAGAGGGAGATACAAGAGTGTATTGCATTCCACTGCAGTGCAGTGCTTCCATTACACAATACAACATAGCAAATCATATGTGATATGGGATATATATCTCCCAGCATGTCTCAGAGTGCCGAGAGCTTAGCCAGTTCAGTGTAATAACAGTGATTGTTTTTACCATCTGGCTTTCCTTTTCCGGTGAAACCCTATGTTTGTGTGTATTTATTCATTAAACAAACAAAAAATGATGTCTGGTGGCCTAATTCACTTTTGTTTTATTTGGTGAGGCAGGGGGATTTATTGAATCTTATTGTAATTACCTTTACAGTCTGCAGTGAGGGTGAATTACAGGATCCTTATCACCTCATTGTCATGTCTGTAACCCCACAGCCACCATGCTATCAGATCTTTACACCCCTCTGTGTAAAAAACGAGATGGATAGCTCATTAGTTCCCAGTTCCAGCCAACTGCCCAGAGTTGTTTATGAAAGTGTGCTGACTTGGATAAAAATGGTATGAAGCCTGCAGGAGTTTGGGTGTGTCACTTCCACAAGCATTCTGTGACAGGTTAACAAGACTGTAGGAGTCTGTAGTCTCCAGTTTGAGGGAATGGCAGCATTTGTGTAACACTGCTTTTGTTTGAATGCAAGTTTATTTTTATTCATTAGCTCGTTTAATTTTTCTGATTTTTCCACTAATCCAAACTGCCTCTACGACCGTGCCTAGCCACTAGAGAACTCAGAAAACAGAAGCTCAGAAGGGAGGCTTTGACGGACAGAACAACAGGTGGAGCTCGATGGCCTTAAAGAGTAATGGCCCACCTAAAAGCTGTAATCTATAATGCACTGCGGTCAAAACCCATTTTACCCAATTTGATCAATTATTTAAAGTTATTTATCCTGCCCATTGCAGTAATTGATTGGTGTGTATAAGAGCCAGACTGATATAGGATTTTTAAGACCAATACGGATTTTGATAGGAGGATTTAAAAATCCGATAATGATATATCGGCCGAAGAAACACATAAACAACGATTTTCCCTAACATTTGTTTTGTGTAGTTATTTTAGTCCTCACCAAGATAACATGAGATAATGCAGTTTAAAAATAATTTTGTTTTATTGTCATAAATAGTACTATGAACAAAAGTACACTATATGGACAAAAGTATTTGGCCATACCTGTTTTTCAGGGTTTGGGCTAGGCCCCTTATCTCCAGTCAAGGGCAATCTTAATGCTTCAGCATACCAAGACATTTTGGACAATGCTATGCTTCCAACTTTGTGGCAACAGGTCGGGGAAGGCCCTTTTCTATTCCAGCATGACTGTGCACCAGTGCACAAAGCAAAGACTATAAAGACATGGTTTGATGAGTTCGTGTGGAAGAACTTGACTGGCCCGCACAGAGCCCTGACCTCAACCCCATCGAGCACCTTTGGGATGAACCGGAACGGAGATTGTGAGCCAGGCCTTCTGGTCCAACATCAGTGCCTGACCTCATAAATGCTCTACAGAATGAATGGGCACAAATTCCCACAGAAACACTCCAAAATCTTGTGGAAAGCCTTCCAAGAAGAGTGGGAGCTGTTATAGCTGCAAAAGGGAGACCAATTCCATATTAGTATTTGAATACAATGTCATTACAATGTAATGGTCAGGCGTCCGAATACTTTTGTCCATACAGTGTACAACAAAATGTATTAAAGTTTTGATAAATAAGAGTCAAATGTATAAAAATCCAAAAAAGTTTTAAAAAAATATCATGCCATCTTAAACTATGCAGTAAACTAATACAGTGACCTAGAGTAAACGCTGCTGTTGAATGCATCTACATGACTGTCTGCAGTGAGGACTTGGGTCTTAGGGATTTAATACTACACGTTTGAAAGAGAAGCTAAATAACTTTGTTTGGCTACCAAGCCATGTTAGCTACTTGTTCAGCTCATGTTTATTTATGTGTCCCCTCTGGTTTAACCCTTTTGCACGTAACTTATTTTTTATGCTATGCAGCATGCGTTACATGGTTCATTATGTTTTCATTAGCATTATTAAGCTTCTCATAGTTTTCAGTTAGCGTTTGCTATATTTTTTAACGTTAAATCACTGTTTCCTTTAAGCTAAAATTATCTAGAATTTCTCCAATCTAGTGTTCTAATCGCACCATTTTTAGCATACGCGCTAAACGGCTAATCACACCGGTGTGACCGCACGCGCAAGGGTTAATAATTTCCAATGCACCGATTGTAACTACAGACATGCCAGTCGCAGATATATTTACCATTGCTTCATTAGGCAGAATAAGTTAAACGCTATAGCGGTCTTCCACTGATAAACATGGCATTAGCTAGCTTTGTGGGTAACCTAATTTAGCAATGGACAGCGTTATAAGCTGCTGAAAGCGATGTTGCCAGAGAATTTTTAGAAGTGACGAGGGAGAAATGATAGGACCGTTGTTTGTTTACTCGCTAGAACTGCCACACTGTTTCATAAATAAACCTACAATCAAGTTTGTCAACAGCTTAGCCTACAACAGTCAACTACCGTAACGTTAAACGTAATTTTGATCTTTGACTGATGGTACCGACTTTCACGTTACTGCAGCAAAACCAGGCATGGCTGACATGAATGTTGTCAGGCTTGATTAGGCTAAGAAAAGTGATGGGGGATATTTATTCTTATTTAAGTAATGTATTTCACGTGACAATTATAAATTTACCATGAACACAGATGATCTCCGTCATGGGCTACTCTGCTCAACTCTGCTTGGGTCAACTGATTGCTGTAATTTGTGGCATTCCAAACATGTGTTGCCAACAGTGGACTTGCAGTGTGCCCTCTGGTGGACAAACTACACAACGACAACACTCATAACATGGTTGAAGGATTCATCTTCCAGTCGCTCCATTTCTTTTTTTAATTGTCATTTATCGGCCATTATAAACGCCGATACTGATATAGCTGCAATTAGCTAATATCGGGCGATAATATCAGCACGCTGATTTATCGGTCGGGCTCTGGTGTGTATCAAATTGCTGTGATTTAGGCTTGGGGCATAATTTTTTGGAAAAATAATTTCTAGTGTATGGAGTCCTGGTTAGTAATTAAAGGAATCAGTGCTGGCAGTGATCTGGATGCTGTGGTGCTTACCTGTGTGTTTGCACTCTGCAGAGAGTGCCACTGTGGCTCCACGACAGAGGGGGGAGCTTTGCTCTCAAAGCAGCACAAGAGGGATTTTGTTTTCCTTTGAACACATATCCAACCACAGGCCAAGCACTTCGTATCTCCATCTTTTACAATTTTGGCCGAAAAGTTCAACCTTTGTCTCATCAGACCATAGCACATTTTCCCACATAGTTTCGAGTGACTGAATGAATCTTTTGGCATAATTTAGACAGGCTTGGATGTTCCTTTTTGTAAGAAAGGGTTTCCGTCTTGCCACCCTACCCCATAGCCCAGATGTGCAGAATACGAGAGATGTTGGTCACATGCAAGGAGTGACTGGTACCTGCCAGAAATTCCTGTAGCTCCTTCAGTCTTGCTGTTGGCCTCTTGGTAGCCTCCCTGATAAGTTTTCTCCTCGTCCTCTCATCAACTTTGGAGGGTCATCCTGATCTTTGCTCCATCTAGTGCCTTCAGTATTCTTTTATATCCTACTCCTGATTGGTACTTTTCAACAATTAGTTCTCACAGTTTCTTTGGCAACTCTTTGCAGACCATGGCTCTCCCAGTAGGATGCAACCCCAAATATTCAAGCAAATCCTACAGCAACAGCTGACTTTAATCTGGGTTTAATCAGAATCTTCATTGATGGCAGGTGTATGCTGTTTACCTACAGGCAGTAGTGGGTGCAGCTGCCCCGGGCCCACGGTTCTGCCCAGTAAGAAAGGGGATCACCTTGGGCCTAATCTGCCTGACTGAACATGCATTTTTGTTGTTTAGTTTAATATTTTGAATAAAGTTTGCTTTTGTTTCTTGATTGCCGCAAAAAATAAAAAGTCACACTGAGGGTGTAATAGTTTCGACCGACCTCTAGCTAAATTTGTCGCCGCAATATTTACTTTGAATCAGCAGAGACATAATAAAGTTACAGAAAACTTTATTCACTGTCCAGTATCCTTGTGTAAGTGTACAAGCAGAAAAATTATGCCCTCTGTTCGAGTCCCAAAGTAGGACTTAGGCGATCGCCGGCTGTCTTATTTCCCATCGCCGTCACTGCTGACAGAGCCGCGTTATTTAAAATTTTTCTCACGCCCCCCCCAGCAGAGAAAAGCTTAGCAGCACACAGCTTGCATCCTGGGTGAGAAACTTAGCTAGGGGTGGGTCGAAACCATTAGGACCTCTGTTCGAGTCCCAAAGCATGAGCTTGGCGATCGCAGGCTACACCTCATTGTAATCCGCATTTCTCTCCGTTCCGCCCTTCATCTCCGTAAGTTTCCCCTTGGATCTGTCTTGCATCTCCATACAGCCTATAATAGAGGTTATGCACTGACGTGTTTCCTGACATTTATATGTAAGCTACCTGATTTCAACGCCAGGGAAATACACAAAGCAAAGCCTGAAGGCATACAACAGCCGGGACATTCTAAAACGCTTAATGTGGCATAATGTTCCAAAACTAAGATCAATGATCACTAAATTTCTCTCAGACATCTCTTGTCAGAAACACTTCCTCCTGTCAAAAAATCAAAACCGAAATCCAAGGAGTATGGTTGTTATCTCACGTTAAGCGCTTTCCTCTCCATTAAGGAAAAAGCTTAATGTGGCTTAATGTCCCAAAACATCGATCAGTGATCACCAAATTTGTCTGACATCTCACATGTCATAAACACTATCTCCTATCAAGAGATAGTGGTTATTGGACGCTATTTTGGAACATTAAACCACCTCAAGCCTTTTCCTTAGCCTATAGGCTAATGGGCATCAATGGAGAGGAAAGCGCTTAATGTAAGAACGTCCATACTCATGAGATTTCGGTTTTGATTTTTTGACAGGTGGAAGTGTTTATGAAAAGAGATGTCAGAGAAATTTGGTGATCATTGATCTGTGATTTGGACAATTAAGCCACGTTACGCCATTTCACGTTAAGCATTTTAGAATGTCCGCAAAAGCTTGGTCATACTTAAATACTGCGGGATTTGTATGATGACATATGATGATGAGAACAGGCCATTCGGCCCAACTAAGCTCGCCATTTCTTAATTAAAGAGTATCCAAAACTGCATCAAGTCTAGACTTGAACACAGCAAGGGTCTCTGCCCCAACTACATGATCTGGCAACCTATTCCATGAATTGATAACTCTTTGTGTAAAATAATATTTCCTTATATCAGTGCGGAACTTACTCTTAACTAGTTTCCATTTATGTCCTCTTGTTTTACAGACTGAACTCACCCTAAAGAATCTATTATAGTTAACCTTATTGATTCCTTTTATAAATTTAAATACCTCAATTAAATCACCCCTAAGCCTCCTCTCGCTTAGTCTAAATAGGTTAAGTAACTTGAGTCTTTCCTCATAGCTTTTGTATTTCATACCAGGAACTAATTTAGTTGCCCTTCTTTGAACCTTTTCTAGAGCTTCGGTATCTTTTTTATAGTGCGGTGCCCAGAACTGCACACAGTATTCCAGGTGCGGTCTGACTAAGGCATTGTATAATTTCAATATAACCTCCTCAGATTTATACTCAATACTTTTGGCTATATATCCCAGCATCCCGTTGGCCTTTTTTACTGCTACAGCACACTGCCTAGATCCTGTTAAGCTTGGGTCAACCATTACTCCCAAGTCCTTTTCAAATTGAGCACATTCTAGTTTTTTTCCACCCATGAAGTAGTCTTGTCTAAGGTTCTTATTTCCCACATGCAAGACTTTACATTTATCTAAATTGAATGTCATCTGCCAGGTATCTGCCCACTTTTGGATGCTGTTTAGTCCTCCTGTATTACCTTAGTTGATTCTATACTGTTGGCTAGACCCCCTAGTTTTGTGTCATCTGCAAATTTTACTATTTTACTTCTAACCTCTGCATCAAGATCATTTATGTATATAAGAAATAGCAAAGGCCCCAACACTGATCCCTGTGGGACTCGTACAGGACCCTGCTCTGATACAATTCCTCCCACAGTTACAGTCTGCTTTCTATTAGACAACCAACTTCGAACCCACTCGGTGACAGCTCCTGTAATTCCCGCAGATGTCATTTTCAATATGAGTCTCTCATGTGGTACTTTGTCAAATGCCTTTTGAAAGTCCAAATAGATAATATCATAAACTTGGTTTAAGTCCAGACATGCTGTAGCTTCCTCAAAGAAGTCCAGGAGGTTTGTTAAGCACGACCTCCCTCTGCGAAAACCGTTTTGGCTATCATTTAGAACACCATTTCGTTCTAGGAATAATTCCAAATTATTCCTAATGATGGATTCCAGTATTTTGATACAAGTTACAAGTTAATACAAGTTAAGATGACAGACCTATAATTTCCTGGTTCAGTCCAGTCTCCTTTCATGTAGATAGGTACTACACTGCCATGTTTCCAGTCACCTGGTATTTCTCCAGTTTTAAGGGATTGCTTATAAATAACTGTCAGAGGCTTGTAAACCACCTCTGCTAGTTCTCTCAGAACTCTTGGATATATTCCATCAGGGCCCGCTGCCTTATTTGTTTTAAGTTTTTGAAGTTTATCTAGTACTTCTGCATCATTTAAATGAATTCTCTGAGAACTGACTGCACCTGAAGGCATATGCAAAAACACTTCACTAGTGAAACTCTCCACAAAGTAACTGTTTAGTGTATCAGCAATAGCTTTGTTATTGTAAACCATAACCCCATCCTTATTTTTTATACCTCTTATTTCATCCTTAACTATCCTTTTTTGACCATAATATTGTAAAAAAGGTTTAGAGTTGCTCTTTGCATCTAGTGCAATTTGTCTTTCATAACACCTTTTGGCTTCCCTTATTTTTTTCTTAACTTGAGCTCGCATATTACTGTATTCAATCTTATTACTATCTGAGCTCTCCAACTTGTATTTTCTAAATAATTTCCTTTTTTGTTTCAAACTGTTCCGTAGTGACTTATTCATCCACTGTGGATGGCTCTTTTTCAGCTTTCCTTTTCTCACTTGCGGAATGAATTTATGCTGTACATCCAGAATAATCATTTTAAATATGCACCACATCTCTTTGACAGTTTTACCACCTAGAAGAGGTACCCAGTTTATATTCCTTGTATAATCACGCATCTTAATAAAGTCAGCTTGCCTAAAGTTGAATACTCTAGCATTGGTGAATGCACACTTAACTTGCCAAAAAAACTTCAAATGTAATTGAACTATGGTCACTTGTACCGAGTGGTTCCCCTACCTCAGTACTGTCGATTCTATCAGGATTATTACACAGAACCAGATCTAGGATTGTGTTCTCTCTCGTGAGTTGAGTAACAGACTGTATCAAAAAACAGTCATTTACAACATCCAAAAAATCTTCCTCACATTTACTTTGACCTGACACAGCTTCCCAATTAATTGAAGGGTAATTGAAGTCCCACATTACTGTTGTCTCACCCTCCTGACATGCTAGTTTAATGTTATCAAAGAGCATACTACTGACATTGCTGTCTGAGGCTGGTGGCCTATAGCATACTCCAACATTCAGGCCTTTTTCATTTTCCCCCAATATCTTAATCCATATGTCTTCACTAACACCAAGGGGCTCCATTCCTGGTATTTCCTGAGTATTAAGATTATCCTTTACATAGAGAGCTACGCCTCCTCCTCTTCTATTGATTCTATCTTTTCTTAGCAGCTTGTATCCCTCTTGTATGTACTCATCCCCATCCCCTGCACCAAGCCACGTCTCTGTAATCCCAACAACATCAAAGTTACTATTACTCATAATGATTTCCAGATCGAGAATTTTATTTTTTATGCTTCTAGCATTTAGGAATTTCAGGGTACCACGTGTGCCTCTCCTGCCCTCCACCCCCGCCCTCAACTGCCCAGAACCACCTCTATTACAATGCTGCTCTGACTGATTTACAAGCATTGTTTCCTCTGTACTAATAAGATATTTAGCCATGGTGTGTTCTATTCCGGCAGTCTGTCTATCCCTACCCATCTGACTGTATAATCTCCCTGCCCCCCCAGACCCTAGTTTAAATAACCCTCTGCTACCCTAAGCATACGCTGGCCCAGTGCAGCTGTACCCCTCCGGTGCTTGTACAGGTCACCCCTGTTCCAAAAGGAGTCCCAGTGCCCCATAAATCTGTACCCCTCTTTCCTGCACCAGGTTTGTAACCACGTGTTAAACCTCCGTATAAAGGCTTGCTTCCCTTTGCTTGCACGTGGTACTGGTAGAATACCAGAGAAGACTACCATGGAGGTTCTGCTCCAAATCTTCCCCGCTAGCTCAATAAATTTTTCTTGCAGAACCCTGAACCTACCCTTTTCTATGTCATTGGCTCCAACATGGACCATGACCACCGGATCCTCCCCCGCTCTGGCCAGGAGCTTGTCCGCGCTCTCCAGGAGGTCTCCAACCTGGGCACCAGGCAGGCAACAGACCATGCGAGACTCCTTGTCGCGCGAACACACTATGCTATCTACCCCTCTAATGACACTATCACCAACTCCCTTTTCTTGGAGGATGAGGCCACCTGGGTGCCCTGGGGCTCTTCAGTCCTCCCACTCTCAGGATCGTGGGTCAACTCGTCCTGCAGTGGCTTGAAACGGTTGGTCACCGCGATCTCTGGAGATGCTGCCCCTCTTGGAATTTTGTGCCCCTTTCTACGCCTACGCCCTACTGTAACCCAGCTCTCTCGCCCTATCTGGTCTGTGTCTTCCCCCCTACCCGGCTTGGGTGAGCACACTATCTCTCTATAGGGCATACTAATCAGTTCCTGGAACTCTAACAATTCAGGATTACTGTGGAGTCCAGCTAGTTGGGCCTCGAGATCAAGAATCTTGTTCTCCAAGTGCTCAACAAGTCGGCAATGGTCGCAGATGAGCTCATTCTGGAGGTCTCCCTCCAGAAATCCGATCATCCGGCAACTCTTGCACAGTTTTGGCCACATTTTTTCCCCTAACTGAAAACGCTTTCCCTAAATAAGGATTTACTGCCGAGACAGAATTACCAGCTAAAAAAGTGAACTTTTATTTGGAAAGCTGTAAGCTACATGTTTCGGTGCCTGGATTCCAGTTGTTTCTGCGAATTGCAGCGATCCATTTGCCTCTCTTTTCTTTAGCTTTCGGCAGTCTGTAAAAAGATAGCTCCAATTTCTTGTTTAATCTTGTTTAATCTATGTACAGTCAATCGCACATCAGCTCTTTTTGGGTTTTCGCGGCATTCAAGCTGAACGCTAACGCTGCCACTCAGTGAGTCTTTCTGCCACTCAGTGGGTGTAACCCGCAGTGACTACGCCACGTGTATAACCACTATTGGCTGTATAAGGGCCCACTACAGGTCCTCGCCCCCTCTGCAATGAACCATCGGTTCCGCCCCTGCCTACAGGCATGATTTTGAATGTAATTGGTTAACTTTGAACACAGCTAGAGCTCCCATTATGAAAGGGTGTGCAGAGTTATGCAATCAGGGTGTAATTAACTATTTGTTTTTTCTCTGGATTTTTGTTTGTTGGAAGATCACATTACAGATGGAAAAAGTCTGACATTTACATTGTTGTTATTTCTGTCTTAGTAGCATCATCATCAACTAGCATCATTATTTCTAAGACAACCAGAGTTCTTCTGGGGTTGTTCTAAAATGTCTGTTGACAGTGACACCAAAGCAGATGTTGAGCTGCTGTGTGCTGCCTAGTAAATGCGTTGAACAGTGTGCCAGGTGAAGTTGTGATCTCTTAAGAATAAGAATAAGAATAAGAAATACTTTATTAATCCCGAAGGAAATTTGAGTGTCACAACTGCACCGTCCGGCACACATCAAAAACAACAAAAGAATAAATTGAATGAAATAAATAGAGAGGTATAAAATACAACAAATAGAAAGAAGTTTGTGCAGTTATGCGTTGTGCAGTACATCTGTAGCTGTCATATAATAAATAAATGAGAATAGTGAGATGGAGAAGTTATCATGCTTGTGCTATGATTATATACATAGTATAAAATGAATTATGAAACAAGAATAAACAAGGGTAAGGTTATTGCTATTATACTGTATGACGTGAAGTAGAAAAACAGTTATTGTTGTACAATATGCAAAACAATGATAACTGTATAGTGCAAATCCTGACCAGATGGCTAGAGAACAGGTATTGTCCCATGTGCAAAGATTATGTATGTGTATGTGTGTGTGTGTGTGTGTGTGTGTGTGTGGGGGGGGGGGGGGGGGCGGACAACACAGGGCATCAGGTTCCAGTCAATCCCATGTTGCAGCAGAGAGGGGCAGAGTTGTATAGTTTGATGGATGCAGGCAGAAAAGACCTTCTGTGCCTCTCAGTGGAACATTTTGGGGAGATCAGCCTGCCACTGAAGGTGCTCTTCATCTTCACAAGCCCGTCCTGGAGAGGATGGGAGGTGTTGTTTAGGATGCTCACCAGCTTGTTAAGCATCCTTCTCTCTGCCAGCGCCCCTAGTAAGTCCAGCTCAATTCCACCACCTATGACTGAGCTGGCTTTCCTGATGAGCTTGTTCAGTCTGTTTGCATCCCCAGCTTTCAGACCACACCCCCCGCACACCACCGCGTAGAAGATGGCACTGGAAACCACAGACTGGTAGAACATCTGTTGAAGGATCGTGGTCTCCACGTTCCTGTTCGTATTCCACTCCAGCCTGTCATCTAAGTGCACTCCAAGGTATTTGTAGGAGTGGACTACTTCAACTTCTACTCCATGGATTGCGACAGGGGTCCGAGTAGGGTTATACTTGGGGAAGTCCACAACCAGCTCCTTCGTCTTGCTGGCGTTTAGCTGCAGATGGTTCAGGCTGCACCACTCCACGAAGCTGTCTATCAGTCCCCTGTATTCTGCCTCCTGTTGCCCCTTGATACACCCCACGATAACGGAGTCATCAGAGAACTTCTGAAGGTGGCATGACTCTGAGTTGTACCTGAAGTCAGAGGTGTACAAGGTGAACAGGAAGGGAGAGAGGACGGTCCCCTGGGGTGCCCCTGTGCTGCTCAGTACTGTCTCTGATACACTGCTCCCAAGTCTCACATACTGTGGTCTGTTGGTCAGGTAGTCAGTAATCCAGGTCACAAGCGGGGCATCCACTCGCATGCATCTGAGCTTGTCTCCCAGCAATAAAGGCTGTATGGTGTTGAAGGCACTGGAGAAGTCAAAAAACATGACTCTCGCAGTGCTTCCAGCCTCGTCAAGATGGGAGTAGGTCCGGTGCAGCAGGTATATGATGGCGTCCTCCACTCCGATGCGTTCCTGGTAAGCAAACTGCAGGGGGTCCAATGCTGGTCTGACCAGGGGTCTGAGGTGGGAGAGGACAAGCCTCTCCAGGGTCTTCATCACATGTGATGTTAACACCACTGGCCTGTAGTCATTTAAGACCTTGGGGTGCCCCTTCTTGGGCACAGGGACCAGGCATGATGTTTTCCATAGCGCAGGAACCTTTCCAAGTCTCAGGCTCAGACTGAAGATGTTTTGGAAGACTCCACAAAGCTGTTCAGCACAACCCTTAAGCACCTCCGTCCCCACACCGTCGGGGCCTACAGCTTTGCCTGAGTGGAGTCTTTCCAGTTGCCTCTTCACCTGGTCAGTTGTGATGGTTGGGGAGAGTGGCAGTCCCCGGTACAGGGGCCTGAGAGGGTCTGGAGGGGGGCTGTATGGTGATATGGGAGGTGTGAATAGTCGAGGGGCTGGGGGGAAGGTGGACCAGGGCTTCAGTTTTAAACCTATTGAAAAACAGGTTCAACTCTTTGGCCCTGGCCACGCAGTCCTCTCTCACACGGCTGCTGGTCTGGTTGTAGCCGGTGATTCTCCTCATGCCGTTCCACACCTCCCTTGTGTTGTTCTGTTGAAGCCTGCACTCCATTTTCCTCCTATAGGCATCCTTGCCCTCCTTGATCTTGATGTTAAGTGTCTTCTGGACCCTCTTAATCTCCTCCCTGTCCCCGGCTCTGAAGGCCCTCTTTTTGTTATTAAGGAGAGCCTTAATGTCACTGGTAATCCAGGGTTTGTTATTTGGAAAACATTGTACTGTGCGGGTGGGGATGACATTGTCCACACAGAAGTTGATGTAGCCCGTGATGCAATGAGTAAGCTCTTCTACATCCTCTCCGTGAGGCTCAGTCAGAGCCTCCCAGTCAGTAGCGTCAAAACAACCCCTGAGAGCCTCAATTGCATCACGTGACCACCTCCTGAATGTCTTGGCGGTTGCAGGTTGCCGCTGGACAAGAGGCTTTTACTGGGGTGAGAGGTGGACCAGGTTATGATCCGATCTGCCAAGTGGGGGCAGGGCTGTGGAGCTGTATGAGTCTTTAGCGTTGGCATACAGTAAGTCCAGGGTTTTATTGTCTCTGGTTGGACAGTCAACAAACTGGGTGAAGTTTGTCATAGTGGAAGACAGAGTCACGTGGTTGAAGTCTCCAGATATCGCGATGAAAGCACTGGGGTGCTGTGACTGGAGCTCCGCCATCACCGAGTGGATGACGTCACACGCTGTGTTTGCGTCGGCCGATGGCGGAACATAAACAGCGATCATTATCGCATGTGAGAATTCCCTCGGCAAATAATATGGACGTAGACCGACCGCTAAGGAAAAAAGTGTCCCGATGAGCAGGAATGCGAGAAAAACTTCACTAAAGCGTGCGGAGTGCATTCAAACTGTGGTGGATATCTCCCTGGTCTGGGCCAAATGGACCGAGGGTCTTCCTCCACATTTTGATGCCTTCCGAAAAATAATAAGTCCTCACAGAGTCTGATGTAATCATGGTTGTTTGGTTTATTGCATATGGTGATCAATCACATACAGTAAACCGGGTTGGTCTGCGGAGCAACAGGTGTATATGCGGTGTGTATACATTCACAAACACTCCCCAATCACTCCACCCTCCCCTCAGCCTACATCCATCCTTTATGCCTTTTCTCACTCCTCCTATCCCAGACCACAATTTCCAACTCCTCCCAGGCTCCTCCTTCAAGATCATCCCATTTTCCATTTAATACACCATTATTTCATTTTTAAGCTGTTACATTTACCCTGCCTAGAAAGTCCCATAAACTCCATTCATTAATTGTATATTATTTTTAAACATAACACTTCTGAAATTTCCCATTATTTCCTCTCCACACCTATATGATTTTTAAACATAATTAAACAATACACAGCATATATGCCTGAAATACCATTATTTCCAGGCCCACATTTAAATAATAAAAAAGGTTAAGTAACTCAGTTAGCCAGACCGCGGTGCTGTAGACTGTAAGAGGGCACACAGATATCTATGTGCTCTAAGCTACAAGGTTAGTCCTCAAAGCAAAGGGTTAATGTAGGAACTAGGCCCCGTCTGGACATGGCCCAGAAGATGGGCCACATGAATAAGACAAAGAAGAATTAAACCCCGCAAAGGGGGGCCGTTGGCTCAGCACTACTATGATGGGCAACTATGACAAACTGCAGTAAATCCACATACAGTTCGCAAGCATTTGCCAGTAGATGTCAGCTAGGCCAAAGCAGGCAATCAGCTCTTATTTTCTAGCTGTATGACTCCTAAAAGAAAATATAAAACTAAAATGGGATGCATATGTTAAAAGGAGGCAAAAACATGCTGACACGCTGTAGGGGCATGTCAGGGGGAGAAGATACAATAAGCGAAGGTGGCATGACTATGAGTCAGAGAAAAAGGATACAATAAGCGTAGACCGTAAACCAATAGGAGAAGTGAAGGGAGAGAAGATACAATAAGCGTAGACTATGAACCAATAGAAGTGAAGGGAGAGAAGATACAATAAGCATAGACTAGGAACCAATAGGAGAAGTTGGCATGACTATGAAACAGCAACATAGTGCACGAAGGTTCTGGGATGACTTCCAGGGAGGGCCAATGCTGAAGGCAGTGTTCCTTCTCCAAGGTCACCCACTGTCCTGTAATAGCCCCCAAGATTACCCCCCTAGCGGTGTCTTACAATGGCCTACATGCAATGTTTATGACATAGGGTAACCCCCAGCATTATTTAGGCATACAATCACATCATATTACTTTTCAGTAGTAGTGCTTAATGCAAACAATATTTTCCACTATACAAAGTATAATAGAATACATATTATTTAAGGCTAACATATTAGATTGTCTGGTTTCCATATACACTTCCAGACCTCCACATGTACAGTAAAGAAAGTAAATAGATAATGTAATATATCAATAACTTCAGTTAATATGTCAATAACTGTGGTTAAAATCAAAAGCTAACATCTGTTGGCAATGCTTATGGTGTTTTCTGGCAATAACTTATTTCCACCATGTAACAAGCTTAATCGTACTACGTCAAGCTCCGCTTTTCTCTGGGGGGGGGGGGGGGGGGGGTGAAAGTGGCAATACTCATAATTTACATATGGGGTATACACTTTATCAAAAATTTTCCACCACAGTATCCACATACATCGGTTGTTGTATACGGTGATTGTCACGTTGAATTTTGCTTTCCGTGGTTTGTGTCTTCCCTTACAGTTAGCCAACCTCCTAACTCCTCAAAACTAATTTGAACTGGAGCATGGCATCAGAAATGCCTCTTCACGCTCACGATCCTCCACACACACCATCACCACATCAGTGGAGACCGGAGAAGTTCCAAGCGCTTCTGAGGGAAACAGGTGAGGCTGCCACGATTCGCATCTGCCAACAGTACAACGATTTCAAGTTCACGGTTAAAGAAACAAGAAAAATGGGAGCGATACAGAGATTTGCTGAGATGGTTACCTGGTCACTGAAAATTGAGAAGTTTCCAGATCTGGTACAGCTGATTGACATTTGTGGCACATTCCAAGCATCTAGTGCAGACTGAACGCGGTTTCAGTCTCATGAATTGCATCAAGACAAAATCACGGAACCGACTTGAGGTCACCCACTTGGACCAACTGATGAGAATCAAGTCAAGACAAGCAGAGGGCGCTATAAACCTTCAGAAGCTCTTCGACCACTGAAAGGGGACAGACGAGAGAAGATTTAAGGTAGAATATTTCCAACAATATTTTAGTATTAATGTTTTTGACTTGGACAGTAATTTATCTTAATGCTGACTGTAATACCATTGTAATAATTCTTTGATCAGTTTATTAAAGCTTAAAATGTTTATACGTTTCACTTTTTGTGTAATAAATAGTATGTGCTGTCATAATTCATTGAGTTTTATTAATTAGTTGACTGAAACTTAAAAATGTGTTTAAAGGTTTCTCTTTTGGTTCATGTATGTTTTTCAGATGCTTCTCTGACAGAGGTCTTCCCCATACCTGCAAATGACAAGATGAGTCAGAGCCAGAGCACTCTCTAAAACTGGACAAGGTCAACAACAATCACTAAAATGTGCTGTACCTGTTGGAAAACACTTAAAAACATGAACACAATGGAGTCAGTCATCCAATACTTTAATAAATATCTTAACATATCATTATAGAGATACTGCTGTGATTATTATCATGATATTAATTTTTTTCCATATCACTCACCCCCCATTTTATGGCTAAGGCCTTCGCTCACTTTACATGGCCTTTTCAAGATGATTCTTGAGATGATTGAGCCCTTAGTCTCACAACACAAAAACTTCATTTAAGATGTCCCTGCTCTAGTGACATGACAAAAATATCACAATAATGGCATGAACTTGTCGCGCATCTTTGGCCAGCGATGGAGATTACGACATGGGGTCAGTGTGTAGGTTCCATACCCAAATGCCATCTGCTAGTTCCACACAGCTATTTGTGGAAGAATTCACATTGGTAGGCTAGACCTGGAGAGACACTGCAGAGAGACACACAAGCTGTCATTATATGTGAGAACCGTGGAACAGGAGTCTGGCTGGGTAACAGAGGAGAAGCAGACAGAGTAATCCTCTAATAAAACCATGCTTACACATTTGTGAATGAATCACAGAGAGTATAGTGCTACAGAAATGACTATTGGTGGTAAGATCTGCAGGCATTTCTGGCACTGCAGAATTTCTGGTACTAATTACCTCACTATACCATAGCTTTGCTGTACACTCAGCATGGTGAACCACACCTGAGTGACCCAAGGAATGAACTTGTGTGAACCACTGTGAAGCAATCAGGGGATAGGCAGCAACAAGATGGCACTCTTTCACATTCACTGACCCTGTCCAGGTGACACGCCACCAGTATAGAGGAAAAAGAGAACAAGGAAGAGACAGAAGGAAAGGAAGAAGAGAGAAAGAAAATGAGAGAGAAACAGAAATGAGACAAGAGACAATGAGAGGGAGAGACAGAGCCCAGAGACACACATTAAAATGCTAAACTGCGTGGAGTCACCGTTCACTCAGATGGAGGTTCAACATACCCATTTGTAAGCCTCTAGGCAACAGTGAGTGAGGTCAGAGGTCACATTAGAGAGGAACAGCTTTCCCTCCCAGGAGGGCACTTCAATAGGGGGGGGGGGGGGGGGGTCAAAGTCAAAAAACATGTGACCCCCATAACATTATTTAGCTATAATCAGCAAATGACCATTAACCCAATTAATGTGAGGCCGCTCTGAGAGAGGAGATTACCTCCATCCTCCGAGCCTGGAGATCATGCTATGCGCGGCACAGACTGACTGCACATGTTTAACATATCGGGTCACCACGTATAAAGATACCCCTCATGAACAAAAACTCCAGGCATATGCGAGCTTAGTGCCCAGATCTTACAGAAAGCTCCACACAGGTACGATACTCACACGTGGGACCTTATTTTGATGCTGCCAGTGCGGGTCGATCGGAATTCAGTGCACATCGTCAAACCTTCAGCAGAAAAGGCAAACAAACAGACAATTTCAATACAGTCAGTCAATACAGTTCTGGAGAAAAAGGTTCCTGACCTTCTGATTGATTTCCACTGTTGTGAGGGAAAGAAACCCCAGGATAAATAGGCTGCTTGAGGAAACACATACACATACATGTTTCCCACAGTAGATCTGAAAATGGAGTCTCTGTCTCTCTACTTTGACAATGCTTCATTAGCAGAGGCTAGTAAGGTGGAAAGGTGTAATTAGAGTAAAAGTGCCACTTCCTGTGACACTGACAATGTCAGGGCACAGGCAAGGACTCAGGCGCGGACCACGAGAACTCCAGAATCCAGGCGTTTATTAACAGACTCGTAGAACAGGCAGGCAGTCCAAAACAGGCAGGGTCAAAATACCGGGAAGGCAGTCCAAACACAGTCAGGAATCAAAGCCGGGGACAGGCAGGGTCAAACCAGGTAGTCAGGAAGATCAGGTGAACAAGGCAGGACAGCAGGCAGGAGCAAGGTCGAAGAGCAGGCAGGGTCGATTCAGGGAACAGCGATCAGGCAGAAAACACGGCGGGAACGAGACAGGCAAAAACACACTGCAACGAACTGGCAACAAGACAGAGACAAGCAGGGTAGATATAGGGCTGGGCTGATGAGGAGATGGGAAGCAGGTGTGTAAGCAGGCAGGAGGGGATGATCGGGTGGGCGGAGACAGGGCGGAGAGTGGGGCAGGGCTAGAACACAATGCGGTTTCATCGTGTCATTGTTTATACGGAGGCGGAAAAGCCACCGATCCCAGTGACGGACGCGCTGCGCTCCGTCACAGGCATACAATCACATCCTATTACTTTTCAGTAGTAGTGCTTAATGCAAACAATATTTTCCACTATACAAAGTATAATAGAATACATATTATTTAAGGCTAACATATTAGATTGTCTGGTTTCCATATACACTTCCAGACCTCCACATGTACAGTAAAGATAAAATAAATAGCTAATGTAATATATCAATAAGTTCAGTTCAATAACCTCTGCTTTTCTCTGGGGGGGTGAAAGTGGCAATACTCATAATTTACATATGGGGTATACACTTTATCAAAAATTTTCCACCACAAAAGACTAAAATTAGAAAAAACAAACAAACAAAAAGCTAGAAAAGGATGCTAAAAGCTAAAAATAGATAGACCAAACAATACAACTAGATCGGAGCAGTCGCAACGGGCAGCCACCTGTAGCAGCGCCGGAAGTGCCAGCAGATGGGCTCTTCTCTGGCTCTAGAGACACGAGCTTTAGCAGATGCACTGGGAGCCAGGGTTAGTAAAGGCATTTGAAAAGGACTGTGCATTTAGTAGTTTCACTCTATGCCTTCCAGGATATGTCAGCAGGCTGAGGTGAAGAATCACAGCCTAAACCTTTTGAGTTTTTGTTTGGCCATTTGTGATGCTAAGAGATATTGGTATGCTGGATTTTTGGGCAGTTGGGATGTGTGCTATGTGTTGCTGGACTTTGCACTAATGGGAGCGCACCCAACAAATGACATGCCTTTCCCAGAGTTCTCCTGTTGTCCCCACTGTTTAGAAAACAGGAAATGTGGCCACACCTCAGTTTATTCTTGTGTTGGAGTGCTGGAGAGAAAGGCGTGCAGAGGCCCTCTCCAACACCCCAACCAGCTGGCATAGCTCTGAGTGTCTCCATGACAATCTTCATGCCTGCGCAACTGCAGGCATGGAAAGAATGGCTTGTGGGAGGGTGTCATTCATGAGGTCCAAGTAAGAGAGAGAAGGGAGACTGAGTAGAGAGGTGCTGTGAGAGGCAGGGGCACATCTTTGGGTGACATCACATCATAGACAATCCCCACCCTGCCGAGAAACATAGCTGGTGGCAAAGGTTGCCACGGTTCCCTGCAGTCAGAACTCTCCCTTCACACACGGAGTCAGCTTACTGTGCATGGTGGTCTGGACACGCTACACTTACAGCCCTCCCTTGTTGAGGTGTATTAGATTTGACACACTTGATTGGATTGGAGCATTGAAAGGACAGTAGTATGCACACATTGGTTGTCTGTCAGTGCTCCCGCCCCCTAGCTATTGTGTTTTGTTTTTTCCCCTGTCCATGTGCTTTTGTTTTCCTTGTGTTCTAGCCCTGCCCCACTCTCCGCCCTGTCTCCGCCCACCCGATCATCCCCTCCTGCCTGCTTACACACCTGCTTCCCATCTCCTCATCAGCCCAGCCCTATATCTACCCTGCTTGTCTCTGTCTTGTTGCCAGTTCGTTGCAGTGTGTTTTTGCCTGTCTCGTTCCCGCCGTGTTTTCTGCCTGATCGCTGTTCCCTGAATCGACCCTGCCTGCTCTTCGACCTTGCTCCTGCCTGCTGTCCTGCCTTGTTCACCTGATCTTCCTGACTACCTGGTTTGACCCTGCCTGTCCCCGGCTTTGATTCCTGACTGTGTTTGGACTGCCTTCCCGGTATTTTGACCCTGCCTGTTTTGGACTGCCTGCCTGTTCTACGAGTCTGTTAATAAACGCCTGGATTCTGGAGTTCTCGTGGTCCGCGCCTGAGTCCTTGCCTGTGCCCTGACATTGTCAGTGTCACAGGAAGTGGCACTTTTACTCTAATTACACCTTTCCACCTTACTAGCCTCTGCTAATGAAGCATTGTCAAAGTAGAGAGACAGAGACTCCATTTTCAGATCTACTGTGGGAAACATGTATGTGTATGTGTTTCCTCAAGCAGCCTATTTATCCTGGGGTTTCTTTCCCTCACAACAGTGGAAATCAATCAGAAGGTCAGGAACCTTTTTCTCCAGAACTGTATTGACTGACTGTATTGAAATTGTCTGTTTGTTTGCCTTTTCTGCTGAAGGTTTGACGATGTGCACTGAATTCCGATCGACCCGCACTGGCAGCATCAAAATAAGGTCCCACGTGTGAGTATCGTACCTGTGTGGAGCTTTCTGTAAGATCTGGGCACTAAGCTCGCATATGCCTGGAGTTTTTGTTCATGAGGGGTATCTTTATACGTGGTGACCCGATATGTTAAACATGTGCAGTCAGTCTGTGCCGCGCATAG
Source organism: Megalops cyprinoides (assembly GCF_013368585.1). Taxonomy (NCBI): domain Eukaryota; kingdom Metazoa; phylum Chordata; class Actinopteri; order Elopiformes; family Megalopidae; genus Megalops; species Megalops cyprinoides. The sequence continues at coordinate 768,641 of NW_023494723.1, read as the reverse complement.
CATGATCTCCAGGCTCGGAGGATGGAGGTAATCTCCTCTCTCAGAGCGGCCTCACATTAATTGGGTTAATGGTCATTTGCTGATTATAGCTAAATAATGTTATGGGGGTCACATGTTTTTTGACTTTGACCCCCCCCCCCCCCCCCTATTGAAGTGCCCTCCTGGGAGGGAAAGCTGTTCCTCTCTAATGTGACCTCTGACCTCACTCACTGTTGCCTAGAGGCTTACAAATGGGTATGTTGAACCTCCATCTGAGTGAACGGTGACTCCACGCAGTTTAGCATTTTAATGTGTGTCTCTGGGCTCTGTCTCTCCCTCTCATTGTCTCTTGTCTCATTTCTGTTTCTCTCGTTTTCTTTCTCTCTTCTTCCTTTCCTTCTGTCTCTTCCTTGTTCTCTTTTTCCTCTATACTGGTGGCGTGTCACCTGGACAGGGTCAGTGAATGTGAAAGAGTGCCATCTTGTTGCTGCCTATCCCCTGATTGCTTCACAGTGGTTCACACAAGTTCATTCCTTGGGTCACTCAGGTGTGGTTCACCATGCTGAGTGTACAGCAAAGCTATGGTATAGTGAGGTAATTAGTACCAGAAATTCTGCAGTGCCAGAAATGCCTGCAGATCTTACCACCAATAGTCATTTCTGTAGCACTATACTCTCTGTGATTCATTCACAAATGTGTAAGCATGGTTTTATTAGAGGATTACTCTGTCTGCTTCTCCTCTGTTACCCAGCCAGACTCCTGTTCCACGGTTCTCACATATAATGACAGCTTGTGTGTCTCTCTGCAGTGTCTCTCCAGGTCTAGCCTACCAATGTGAATTCTTCCACAAATAGCTGTGTGGAACTAGCAGATGGCATTTGGGTATGGAACCTACACACTGACCCCATGTCGTAATCTCCATCGCTGGCCAAAGATGCGCGACAAGTTCATGCCATTATTGTGATATTTTTGTCATGTCACTAGAGCAGGGACATCTTAAATGAAGTTTTTGTGTTGTGAGACTAAGGGCTCAATCATCTCAAGAATCATCTTGAAAAGGCCATGTAAAGTGAGCGAAGGCCTTAGCCATAAAATGGGGGGTGAGTGATATGGAAAAAAATTAATATCATGATAATAATCACAGCAGTATCTCTATAATGATATGTTAAGATATTTATTAAAGTATTGGATGACTGACTCCATTGTGTTCATGTTTTTAAGTGTTTTCCAACAGGTACAGCACATTTTAGTGATTGTGTTGTTGACCTTGTCCAGTTTTAGAGAGTGCTCTGGCTCTGACTCATCTTGTCATTTGCAGGTATGGGGAAGACCTCTGTCAGAGAAGCATCTGAAAAACATACATGAACCAAAAGAGAAACCTTTAAACACATTTTTAAGTTTCAGTCAACTAATTAATAAAACTCAATGAATTATGACAGCACATACTATTTATTATTACACAAAAAGTGAAACGTATAAACATTTTAAGCTTTAATAAACTGATCAAAGAATTATTACAATGGTATTACAGTCAGCATTAAGATAAATTACTGTCCAAGTCAAAAACATTAATACTAAAATATTGTTGGAAATATTCTACCTTAAATCTTCTCTCGTCTGTCCCCTTTCAGTGGTCGAAGAGCTTCTGAAGGTTTATAGCGCCCTCTGCTTGTCTTGACTTGATTCTCATCAGTTGGTCCAAGTGGGTGACCTCAAGTCGGTTCCGTGATTTTGTCTTGATGCAATTCATGAGACTGAAACCGCGTTCAGTCTGCACTAGATGCTTGGAATGTGCCACAAATGTCAATCGGCTGTACCAGATCTGGAAACTTCTCAATTTTCAGTGACCAGGTAACCATCTCAGCAAATCTCTGTATCGCTCCCATTTTTCTTGTTTCTTTAACCGTGAACTTGAAATCGTTGTACTGTTGGCAGATGCGAATCGTGGCAGCCTCACCTGTTTCCCTCAGAAGCGCTTGGAACTTCTCCGGTCTCCACTGATGTGGTGATGGTGTGTGTGGAGGATCGTGAGCGTGAAGAGGCATTTCTGATGCCATGCTCCAGTTCAAATTAGTTTTGAGGAGTTAGGAGGTTGGCTAACTGTAAGGGAAGACACAAACCACGGAAAGCAAAATTCAACGTGACAATCACCGTATACAACAACCGATGTATGTGGATACTGTGGTGGAAAATTTTTGATAAAGTGTATACCCCATATGTAAATTATGAGTATTGCCACTTTCACCCCCCCCCCCCCCCCCCCCCCCCCCCAGAGAAAAGCGGAGCTTGACGTAGTACGATTAAGCTTGTTACATGGTGGAAATAAGTTATTGCCAGAAAACACCATAAGCATTGCCAACAGATGTTAGCTTTTGATTTTAACCACAGTTATTGACATATTAACTGAAGTTATTGATATATTACATTATCTATTTACTTTATCTTTACTGTACATGTGGAGGTCTGGAAGTGTATATGGAAACCAGACAATCTAATATGTTAGCCTTAATATGTATTCTATTATACTTTGTATAGTGGAAAATATTGTTTGCATTAAGCACTACTACTGAAAAGTAATATGATGTGATTGTATGCCTAAATAATGCTGGGGGTTACCCTATGTCATAAACATTGCATGTAGGCCATTGTAAGACACCGCTAGGGGGGTAATCTTGGGGGCTATTACAGGACAGTGGGTGACCTTGGAGAAGGAACACTGCCTTCAGCATTGGCCCTCCCTGGAAGTCACCCAGAACCTTCGTGCATTATGTTGCTGTTCCATAGTCATGCCAACTTCTATTGGTTCATGGTCTACGCTTATTGTATCTTTTTTGCCTTCACTTCTCCTATTGGTTTACGGTCTACGCTTATTGTATCCTTTTTCTCTGACTCATAGTCATGCCACCTTCGCTTATTGTATCTTCTCCCCCTGACATACCCCTACAGCGTGTCAGCATTTTTTGCCCCCTTTTAACATATGCATCCCATTTTAGTTTTATATTTTCTTTTATGAGTTATACAGCTAGAAAATAAGAGCTGATTGCCTGCTTTGGCCTAGCTGACATCTACTGGCAAATGCTTGCGAACTGTATGTGGATTTACTGCAGTCATAGTTGCCCTTCATAGTAGTGCTGAGCCAACGGCCCAACTTTGTGGGGTTTAATTCCTCTTTGTCTTGTTCCTGTGGCCCGTCTTCTGGGCCGTGTCCAGACGGGGCCTAGTTCTTACATTAACCCTTTGCTTTAAGGCCTAACCTTGTAGTTTATGGCACATAGATATCTGTGTGCCTTCTTACAGTCTGCAGCATCGCGGTCTGGCTAACTGAGTTACTTAACCTTTTTTATTATTTAAATGTGGGCCTGGAAATAATGGTAATATTCCAGGCATATATGCTGTGTATTATTTAATCATGTTTAAAAATCATATAGGTGTGGAGTGGGAATAATGGGAAATTTCAGAAGTGTTATGTTTAAAAATAATATACAATTAATGACTATGGAGTTTATGGGACTTTCCAGGTGGGGTAAATGTAACAGCTTAAAAATTAAATAATGGTGTATTAAAATGGAAAATGGGATGATCTTGAAGGAGGAGCCTGGGAGCAGTTGGAAGTTGTGGTCTGGGATAGGAGGAGTGAGAAAAGGCATAAAGGATGGATGTAGGCTGAGGGGAAGGCGGAGTGATTGGGGAGTGTTTGTGAATGTATACACACCGCATATACACCTGTTGCTCCGCGGACCAACCTGGTTTACTGTATGTGATTGATCACCATATGCAATAAACCAAACAACCATGATTACATCAGACTCTGTGAGGACTTATTATTTTCTGGAAGGCATCAAAATGTGGAGGAAGACCCTCTGTCCATTTGGCCCAGACCAGGGGGATATCCACCACAATACATTTTCAACTTCATTCTGGGAAACAGTACCAAGACATTGGATTACATCGTAAAATGGTGTTAACGTTAGCTAGCACGCTAGCTGATGTTTTTTAAACCAGATTTGGTAGAAAAAAAGAAGTGTGATGAGGGACCGGTTGGTTGATATATTTTTCCTCTTTAAATTGCAAAACGTTACTACTTAGCCAGCTAAGAAACGTTAGCGAACTTATCTCAGTTAAGTCGATGCCCTGTTTTCATTAACCCATGACATCATAGCTGGCCAACTAGCTGGCTAGCTAGTTGATCCTACAGTTGATACATAACATAACTAAGTAGGTCATCAAATTAACCATAAAACAAGTTATTAAAATGAACGTCTGCGAGTTTAAGGATTATGCAACGTAATGGTGTAAATTCACGAGCTAGCCGTTAGCTAGCTAGTACCACCGGGGTGTAGGTCTGGAGCTACGTTCAGGGCGGCCAGGGAAAAGACTAGGTAGGGGTAGTTAAGTGATTGCTAACGGGAACCAACGATGAATTTGAGCTGAACCTGTGATGTTTTAACCACTTTCTGTTTTTTGAATAATGTTAGGTCGATAAGCTTTTCTTTAAATGCCTAATCACGCAGAATACTGGCGATATAATTGTAAAGTACCTTTTAATTTAGACAATTTTGTAAGTAGGAGCTACCTAGGTAAGCTGGCTAACTACTCAACTCTAGCTAGCTACTTATATAAAACAACAATCTCTGCCATCCAAACGGTTTGGTCAGCGTTACTTACTGAAATTGAGTTGGACAGGTCTCATTTCCAGGGATGGCTGAGAAAGGGAAGTTGTGCACATTTCTACACCGCAAGTTTACCTTAATTCATTTTATAACCACCACCACGAGGAGTCATGAAGTAGTGACTCTGGTAAGTCAAATTGGCGGGGGAATCCGTTTAGAGCGCCTGCATGTTTTAATAAAAATATCGATATTTGGTGCCAGTGTATCGATAACGTATTGCAAGAGGAAGTAATACGATATACTCCCGTATCGATATTTTGTCCCACCCCTAGTATGTAGCCTCACAGTGTTGTGTTAATGGCCTCACTGGATTTTCTCTTCTCGTATTTACTTTATAATGGGGTCTCCCATCTGCAGACTCCTTCCTGCACCATGCATCTGCAGCCACATCACAGTGAGGAAGTAGGTTAGCAGCTGAAGACAAGCTGACATAACATATCTGTAATATAGAATAAAATTATAGAATTAAATTTGTTCAGCAGATGTCCCTATACAGAGTGACTCACCTTGCGCCTAGTACAGGCAAGATGGCACCAACTTTCCAGGGAATCACTCTACGCTCTTCTCGGTCACAGGCATGGTTCCGTAACTACTACGCTGCGCTGCAGGGCTTTGGGGTGTCAGCCTGTGCCGTGCGGGAATGTTCTAATCCCAGCAAGGAAGTGGGGTTATGTTCTGTGGCAGGTGTGAAGAATGAAGAGAAGTCACGCAGTCGACAGGGAGGAGGGTCACGGGTAGGGATGGTCCCAGCGTCCCATGACACAGCCTGACCTTCTCAGCAAAAGGGCGAGAATCCTTCACAGGACTTTGCAGAAACAGATTTACACCCATAAAAACCTGAAAAGGGTTTCCTGTGAAACCCTGAGTCTGTGTGTGTTTTCTCTCATTGTCCTCAGCCGTAGGGCATATTTGCGTAGCTGATGCCCTTATCTGGACTGGCACACCGACCATGTAGACTGCATATTCACAGGTACTAAAGGGGAGACGATAAGTGTCCCACCTGGGAATCAGATTGGCAACCTCTGGGTTAAAGGGCCTTCACCTTACCACTACACATTGTTGTTGCTTTCCCCAGCTGTTAAGCAGATACCCACACAAGTACACAAAACTAACTCTGACAGAGAACTGGCCCTTTCATAAAAAAACAACAAAAAAAAAACATTTGTTTGCTGTGAAATCACAACTTTACATAACCCCTTTTCAGTGAATAGAAGTGAATACATATGTCCCTGCAGACCCCCATAGCAAATCAGTACCTTTACAGTATCTCAGTATCAGCATATTCAAAGCATATTCAGTTGCCTGTTTTTATAATTTACTTTTTGTAAATTGTACGTTTGTGCAATTTACTCGCACACTTCTGCCTGCCGCTTTAATGTCATGATATTTTGTCGATTTATTGTCTTGTTATTCTGTCTATTTATTGTCTTGTGTATTTTTCCCTGACTGAATGTAGCACCATGGGTCCCAAGGAAACGTTATTTCAACCCTGCCCGGATACTTGTATATGGATGGGCTGACTCTTGAATTATTTCTATGGGGAAGTTAGCGTTTACTTCAAATTAAGGTTGAAATGGACAGTGATCCACAGCATTGCTCCTCTCTGACTCCATCCCCATTGAGGTTGTTCAATCCAGAGTAAGATACAAGTGGTGAAATGAATTCTGGGATTTGTATTTGTATTTGATTTAAAAACCTGGGATTACTGTGGAGTTGGTTATGGAACCTTGAAAGATTGTCAAGTTAGCTTCTTTTCTTGCTCAATAAGAAAATAAGGCCACTTCAGCAAACAGCACATACAGTTTTAAAGCCGTAGCTGAATCATACTTTAAGAGCAGTGACTGTAGGGCACAAAGGTTAAAGCAGAATCCTGGCTCTGTACCAGAGTGGAGCTGCCCCCACTGCCATGGAGGAGGGGGGATACTCTTTTCCGTTTCCATGTTCCGTTCACCTCATCACAGAGGTGGCCCTGCTTTCGACCCCTCCTCCACCAGATGAGAAGAAGCTCTCGGGTCAGTGACCCCGCCATCAGTGTGCCTTTTTCATATGGGTATGTAAATGAGCTAACAGTAACAGCAGCCTGATTGAAGAGCAGCAGCCATTGAATAGTGTGAATGGGTTATGGTTGTCACTCATTCTTCAGTAAACAGTGTGAGTGTGTTATGGCTGTGTCATTCTGCAGTCAACAGTGTGAGTTTATCACTGTGTCAATCTTCAGTAGACACTGTGAGCGTGTTATGGCTGTGACAGGGTCTTTTTTTTTGGGGGGGGGACACTGTCACTTACAGCTTTGTGCTCACAGCCTTGTGTGTCTGTTTCAAAGGCATTTATTTTGGAAGTGAACTGATTCTGGTAAGACTCCCAAACTTGTGTACTGCAGTCTATGGCATGGTCTTATAATCTGTTCTGACAATCGTGTTCTGTCAGTCCCTGGGTTACATCATGGGCCATGGATACCAGACAGAGGATTAACAGAGACAGTGTGGTGTTATGCCACCTTTTTCAGAGTGAGTCCCTTTTATGAGAAGAGGCAGTGTGCATTCATGTGTGAGAGTGTGTGGGTGCACGTGCCCGTGTACCTGTGTGTGTGCATGCATGTGTGTGCGCTTATGTGCGAGCGTGCATGCGCTTGTGTGTGAACGCATGTGTGTGTTTGGACATGTGCAGCTGAGCACAAGCCGTGAATGTCAGTGACAGAAAGGCAGGACTTCTGTTCTCCAGTCAGCTGGGCAGGAGCCCGGGGCCAGGCACCACTCGCGGGAAGCAGCTGGGAGCAGTTTTTGGGGAGGGGAGGATGTCACTGCAGCCCACATGGCCTCTACATGTCCCCATGTGTCCCTCAAATATGAGGCTGAATGCCCCTTGATCTCTTTGGGGACGCCAAATTGCAGAGGGACAGCAGCGGGCCAAGTAGCATGGTTAGGACTTCCTCCCCCCCGAGCCTGCACCCCTTCATTTCAGCATCACATTACGTCTGTAAAGGGAGACTAGGGTAGGGGTGTCTGCACTGAACATTTCCTGACATCTCATAGTGTGTCTACTCCTTCAGAGGGCTGATGTCTCCCTCAGTTTAGGGTCTGTCTATGTAAGCACTGTGCAAGGTCTATGTAAAGTTTGTGTGAGGTCTGTGTAAGATTTGTGCAAGGTCTATGTTACATTACAATTGTGGCGATGTTAGTGTTGTGCAGATAGCTGCCAGCACCAGATCTTAGCCGAGTCGGGCTTATGAAAGTTACTCCATTGCAAGGAGGATTTTCCCAATTAGAAACCATCCAATTACAGCGTCTGCCATGTCAGCGCACTCTGCTCATCCCTGGTCTGTGTCAGTGATACCATGCCATTTGTGGTTCTATTTGTTGGATGACAGTTTGCTTCCTAAACGTGCCCACTCCCCTTTTACAAAGGTCTAAAGGGCATGTGTGCCATACATGTGCGGTCGCCTACCCTGTGATAATTTAATCAAAATAACCATACAACAAATTCATAACAACATATCAAAATCTCACTCTAGTTACAAGTATGCTGTGTTTTAACGTATGTTTAATGATATTTTTATGTCCTTGTCTTTTTTAAGTCCTTAAACTTCGAAGTTTTTTCAATGGGAAGGGTAGGCTCTTTTTTGTCAGGATTGTCTTTAATGTTGTGAATTTAAGAGTTTGCGCATACGTATTGCATAGTTTAAGACGAAATCAATGGACGAGGAAATACACTGCTTATGGCGGGAGTGTGAGCAAATAAGAGCCATCAAGGTGCTAAATTGCTACAATGTCATAGATATTTGTGCAATCAATAAAGCAAGCTAGCTCATTTGATTTTGAGCACCTTAGCTACACTTCAGAGCGAAATCAATAATGTCTACCATCGTACGTCTTCAGAGTTTGATTAAACTGGATTACCAGCATAAAATTACTTGTCATCAAGCAAGGCAGGCCTACACCAGCTCTCCCTGACCTCCACCAGCATAAAGGGCAGAAAATCATCCTGTCATTCCAGCCGGAGTGGTACATAAGGAAGGAGTGGCTGTGCCACTCCGATGCTACCAGCAGGCTGTTCTGCTTCCCTACAATGTATGGGTAGGTGCCAGCTACTGTGACCTGAAAGACCTGCCTGCAGCACTAGTCAAGAGCGGTCCAGTTCACACATTCAACATCAAATAGCTTGCAAAGTTTTGGAAACTGCACTCCGATCAACCTGTCTCTAAACAAGGCTAACAAACAGCAAGTCTCTGCGCACAACACGAAGATGAGGGAAATTCGTGAGATTCTGAAAGACTTGATATGTGCTACTTGCTACTTCGAGAAACAGGAATTAGCCTTCAGGGGAAACAAAAAAAGCACCGGCTCATCAAACTGGGGAAACTACAGTATATTCATCTGGGTTGCCCATTAGTGATGTGCAGTTCGCGAACGAACAAATTCTTTTGAACTAATCTTTGAGGTGAACTGAGTGTACTGAATCCCTAGTCTAAAAAATTCGTTCCTTCCTCTTTGCAAACATGCATGCTGATTAGCTGGCATAGCAGCTATAATTCTTACTCCAGTGGATTTTAGATATGCGGTCTGTCCACAAAGCAGCCTATCACAAAACTCTATCGGCAGTACGTTCATGACGACAACTAGCCAATGGCTGAAATACTAAAACTCTCGAAGAACCTCCCACTGGCCATCTCGGCACTGCTGATGATGTGGGACAATGCACCTCCGGTGACTACGAAGACTCTAAACTCACCTGTTGACAAGTTCCTCAGTTCACCAGTTCGTTCGGACTCAAAGGAACTGTGAGTCCTCAGTTCATCAGTTCGTTCAGACTTCAAAGATTCACTGACTATGAAGACCTGCAGCCGGTTGCACCAGCACAGTGTAAGGTCAATCGTAAGTTCGGCTAGCTTAAATGTGTGGTTCAGAGTTTGGGGTGAAGTACAGTGTTTTTGTCTTTGCCACTTTGTCAAGAGGAAGGACATTATGCCTAGTTGCTTCTGTTCTGTGCAAACTACTGTCACAGCAGTAGTTCAGCAGCATTCAGCACACTATGGCACAGAAATGAAGGTGACGTGAAACCCCAAATAAACAGGGTGTCTGGGACCTGACTATCACTGCCCTCACATTATATGTGCTGTGCAGTGGGGTGAGAGAGAGGGGGATGAGACATGTTAATGAATCTGGCTGCAGCTACCCGAGCAGGGCTGGGGATGTGGCATGTATGCTGCTGTGGGCATCGCCAGTCACCCAACATTGACAGAGAGCTCACAGCTTACCTTGCAGGTGTGGAGAGAGGAAACGTAGAGATGGAGGGAGAGAATGAAGAGATAGATAGAAGGGGGAAAGACAGCACCCTGTCTCTCTTTCTGCCTTTCCCTGGTGGCACCCAGCTATGACCACTTTGATAATGACTCTAAAACCACTCGTGGCATGTTTTAAATATTGAGATGCTTTTAAGTCAACACGCAAATGACACTTTGATTATATTCAGCTGCTGGCTGCAGATCTTGCCATTAGTGACAAGGTCGTTTAGCTGTCAGTCTCATACACAGCCAGCTGCCCTGTGAACCTCCATATATCAGTGACATGGAGGTGAGCCATGAAGAGTTAAGAGGCCCTTCTGTCACTCTCTGTTGCTGTGTTTATTTGTTAGCTTTGTTTGTTAGCACTGTTTGGAGCCCCAGGTCCTACAGAGAGGGGAAGGGCTATCCCGAGTTACAGCCCTGTCTTAAATTTGGAATCAGTAGTGGAGAGTGCTTTATGAATGTGATAACCTGCCCAGAATATAGCAGTACAACCAATAGGACTACAGCCACTAAGTAAAGGCGATGGCATCAGACTCATTTTATGCTGTTCTTATTCTTTTTGCCATATGAAGAAATTTGACATTGAGTTGTCTGCATTGCATGGATGCCAAATGGAAAGGGTCATTTTTATAGCTGATTATCTTCAAACAGCTTTGCGACCTTGTGAAATTGCATGCCTATTGTGACCTCTGACCCTTGTCCTCTCGCTGACCTTGGTTGTCTCCTGTCTCCCACCAGAGCTCCTGAGATAATCCTGGGCCTGCCCTTCTGCGAAGCCATTGATATGTGGTCCCTGGGCTGTGTTATTGCCGAGCTCTTCCTGGGTTGGCCTCTGTACCCGGGGGCATTTGAGTATGACCAAGTAAGTGTGGGAACTTCACAAGTGAGGGGTCACCCCGTGGCACTGCAGTGTCCCCCTCCTTTGTCTGTGTTGTCTCCGTTGCACCAATCAGCAATCAGGATCCCCATTATCCAGACAGATGCCCCAGGACATGCCTTCCAGCCACACCTGTTCCGCTATTCCAGAACAAGGCGGTTCTTTGCTCATAATAAAGTTGGACAGACATCTCGGGCGAGACCTCCTGTTTCCCACAAGTCTCAAAACACATGGAAGACTTTTCCTAATTAGCCCCCCCTTATATTAAGATTCATATTATCCTTTGTTGCTGTCCATTTCTTCACTATGTCCTTTAATTTCCCATGATTCATTCCTGATGCCCCTTTAAAACACCTGTTGTAGTAAGAGGGAATATGACATTGCTTGGCTATACACACAGATAGCTTTTGAGTGTTTCTTGTTTTTCCCACAGATCCGGTGCATCTCTCAGACACAGGGCTTGCCAGCAGAATACTTGCTAAGTGCAGGGACCAAGACGACCAGATTCTTCAATAGAGAACAACACTCCTACCCTCTGTGGAGTCTGAAGGTACAATCACTTCACAGCAGACATCCACACACACACACGCACATACACACACACCCACACACACACACACACACACACACACACACACACACACAAACACAGACATGTTGACTGCTGTACTTACACACACAGTTGTGCTGCTGCTGTTAAAGGAATCTGACCATGGCGACACTTGTGTATCAGAATGTGGTGTAGCCCCTTCATGAGTATTGAGACCGGTCTGGTTCTCAGTGCAGCACGTAAACCTCTCTCCACACTAGTATATGTTGTATCCATGTTCGCGGCCCTGTGCCTGCGCCCCTTACATTACATTCTCATTTAGCAGACACTCTTACCCACAGCGACTTGCATAAGTTGCAATTCTTACATGTTATCCATTTATACAGCTGGATATTTACTGAAGCTCAAGGGTGCAGCAGCAGTGCCCCAGTGGGGCATTGAACCATTACATTACATTACATCATTTAGCAGGCACTCTTACCCAGAGCGACCTCCAAATAAGTGCAGCACTATGCTCAGAGTAGTTATTGAGAAGCATTACAAGAGGTCAGTAAGACCTTTTTATTATAAGCTCTGCTCCATACTACTGTGCCATACCATTGCCCCTGCTGCTTGCCTCACCCCAGTGCTATGAGAAGGTTTAGAGAGGGGCACAGATGTAGGCCTGTGTGGAGCAGAGCACTCTGAGAATCAGCAGAGGACATAAATACGGCAGCAAGGCTAATGAGAGTGGAACCGTTTGGCGTGAGAGGACTCAGCAGTTGGAGCCGTGCCCAGCAGAGCCAAGTCGGGGCGCTGTCTGGAGTTCTCTCCTGCGGCAATTGTATGTAGGCCACCGAACGGGCGATGCTGTTGTGCAGGCACGTCTTGGCACCTGCTTTTGGATGACCCCTCCTGTGCACCATCTCCTCGCCATCATTCCTCCAAGCCTTCCTTCTGCCTCCACATATAGCATGTGATGTAATGGTGTTGCATTCACAATGAAATGCAGGCAAGCCTGCTTACCATATACCTATTAAGAGGAATTGGGAGTGAGCAGGCCACTGTCCAGCTGTATGAATGGGTAATGTTTAAAATATCTGGTCAGTCAGTCTCTCTGCTAAGCACATAAACTATGTGATGTTGTAGTACTGTCACTGTAAGTGAGAGGACTGGACCCATTTTTTAGACCACAGAATTTGTATGCATCCCTGGGCTTGGTCTCTTACTGAGCAGAGCCACTGCACCTGTAACTGCAGACATGTAAAATAACATCACAATGGAAGTGCATTAGTGGAGGGGCATCCCTGTAACGCTGTGTTAACGTTAACAGAGTATAGTCTATGTGGTTCTGTGTTAACATTAATGGAGGGGTGTCTCTCTGGGGCTGCAGTAGCGGAGGGGGTCACTGTGATGCTGCATTAGTTGAGGGGCATCTATGTGATGCTGCATTAGCGTTAGCAGAAGGAAGTCTCTGTGATGCCGTTTTAGTCTTAGTGGAGGGAAGTCTCTGTTACTCTGTGTTAGCAAAGGGAAGTCTCTGTGTCTCTGCGTCAGTGATAGCAGAGGGACGTCTCTGTGACTCGTGTTAGTATTAGAGGGCGTCTGTGACGTTGCATTTTGTTTCCACAGACACCAGAGGACCATGAGGGGGAGACAGGGATCAAATCAAAGGAAGCCCGGAAGTACATCTTCAACTGTCTGGATGACATGGCACAGGTAATTCACGCTTACCAGTGTTTAAAACACGGTTACCAGGCCGGTGAAAACACAGCTACAGATTTATCAACAAACTGCAGACCAGGAGTGTGTGTGTCTGGCAGGTAGGTAGCAGATTGCTAATAGGTAAGGATTGTTTCACACATGAAGGTTAAGGTTGGTTACCAGAAGAGTTCAGTAGTACATACATGTGTGCACAAAGAGACATGCACCTCCTTGGCTATAAGGCAGTTGTTCTGAGTTCTGAGGTTCTGATTGTACATGGGTCTTTTAGTAGAGCGCTGGACAAGGCAGATAGCTTATTTTGCTGTAAGAAGTCTCTACCTAAGGTCAGGCACATGGGCATATCTGGCATTTATTATACCCATAAGGAGGTTGCCAGTCCCTGTGTTGGAATTCACAGCCTTGTTTTACATGACATTACATGTAATATCATGTTATATGGCAGATGGCAGATGCTCTTATCCAGAGCAACTTGCATGGTGCATCTAATAAAGTGGCGTGAAAAGTTACGCAAACAAAACTCCATGAATCACATGAACAAGAGTCAGTGCCAAACGTAGTGCTCAGATAGAAAGGGCATGCCTAGGTAACAACCCTTTTAGAGTAAAGTAGTGGTCATATCAGTGCATTTTTCTGGGCTGAATTTTAAATGCGGTCTGAACCTTACTGCTGCCCAGCCTCTTTGCTGAGGTGAAAAGTGGGGCATATCTGTTGCATTGAATTGAGAGAGACCTGATGCTCTGTGTTGGACTGGACAGGTTGACTCAGGTGTCATCTTCTGGTTGAGCATGTGTGGGGGCAGGTTTGCTTATGAAAGCAAAGCAACGTGGTTATGTAACGTGGAAGATGATTCAAGCCCCATCCATCTCACCGCCTCCCCACCAAAAAAGGTGTTCACCAGGCTCCAGCGCTCTGCTCTGCAAGATTTAATCAATGCTCTCCACGGTGCCAGTCATAATGCTTTCACCATTTATACTGTTCTTTGTATTTTCTGCTGTACCACACAAGTGTAGATCCCAAGCGTGTGGGCTCCTTGGGATCTACAATATCTCGATCTGGGTTTGGAGTTTCTTAGAACCATTTACAACATTTGTTTAAACCCTCTAATAAGATACTTACATAACATTACATTACATAATTGTCATTTAGCAGATGACAATTGTTTATCATTATCATTTATCATGTTAATTATCTTTTATCCAGAGCCACTGGCATACAGTCGATTACAATTTTATCCATTTATACAGCTGGATATTTGTTGAGGCAATTCTGGGTTAACTATCTTGCCCAGGGGTGCAACAGCAGTGCCACAAACCACAAATGTTTTGGTTATGAGCCCTGCTCCTCACCCCATGCCAGCCAATTCTGATGGGAGTATCCCGAAAACACAAGTTTTGTGCATGTTCAGCTTTAGTAAGTGCCCCAGGGCCTTGCCTCTGTGAAGGTGTGGCCTACGTTTTCAGTAAAGCTGAGGTGTATGACAAACTGTGTTGAATCCTTCTGGGATTGGGGATTTGTGTGAGCTTAATGCATATATCCATGCATTTGTGAGTGCACAGCTTTGACTGTAGGGACAAACAGCAGCATTAAAAGCACCAATCAGGCTCACAGCAGAGGAGCATGGTCCTGCAGTCAGAAAACAAACCAGATTGAGCCTTTATCTGTGGGAATGAGGCAGAAATGAACATGGTGAACATCCATCTGTGTGCATGTGATATGTGACTGCTGGAAGGATACAGTCACAGAAATCTGCTAGAGCACTGATTCTCAATCCTGCTCCTGGGGCCCCCTGCTATGCACATTTTCCATCTTTCCCTGCTCTACCTACCTGACTGAACTCATCAGTGGCACTTTTGATTAGCTGAACACACCTGATTTAATCAAGAGCATGTTTGGAGCAAGGATAGATAGAAGATATGCAGGACAGGGGGGCTCTAGGAGTAGGATTGAGAAACACTGTGCTAGAGCATTATGTTACAGTACATTACTGTCATTTAGCAAAAGCTCTTATCCAGAGTGACACACATAGGTTACAATTTTATCCATTTATACAGCTGGATACTTGCTGAGGCGGTTGTGGCTTTGCCAAAAGGTACACCAGCAGTCCCCCAGCAGGGAATTAAAGCAGCAAGCTTTCAGTTATGAGTCCTGCCCTGTGCCAGGGGCATGTTGAGTGCACTGGGGCAGTCAGGATGAGAGGGTCTGATAGATGGGCCATGGGCGAGTAGGTGGGGACGCTGTCCTCACAGTGGCATCCTGACCTTTACCCCCAGCTCCAGTCTCCAGAACAGACTCATCGCCCATCACATGAGGGAAAGTCATGTCCCCCTGGCTAGTCTGCTCTAAGATTCCTCTGTCTCCTTCTCTCTCTCTCTCTCGTTCTCTCCCCCACCCTCCCTCTGTCTCTTTGTCTCTCTCTATTTCAATTTCAATTTAAAGGCAGGACAGTCTATCACTGTGTTGCCAAAGCAACAAAATGAACAATATGGAAGTTATTCAAATATAACTATATGAATGAAAAGAAAACACATACATACAAGTTAAATTGATAAACAATAACCCTTTTTAGCACATCAAACAATAAACTATAAATTCATTATAATAATTAATATATACATTTCAGCAGAGGGCACTCACTGTTCCTCAGACTATGGCATGTCGCCACAAACTGGGCTGCAAGTGGGGCTGTGGGCAGAATTCTACACACAGGGTGTTGGCAGGATGTTCATCGCAATTTGTGTGATCCTGTTTCGTGATGGGACCCCACACATCGTCATGGCATTAAGAACAATTGGATGAATTGGAAAATTTTTAGCCAAGTTTTAATTGGTGTGTTTAAGTTGTAGAGCCTGCTCTTTATAGCATAAAATCTCTCTCCCTCACTGTCTTGCCCTCCATTGCCGTCTCTCTCCCTATACTCCTCTCTCCGCCTCTCTCTCTCCCCTCTTCCCCTTTCTGTCCGACTCTCCGTCTGTCCCCCCCTCTCTTTCTCTTTCCCTCTCCTTCACTCTTCTGCTCTCTCTCTCCCTCTCCTTCTCCATTCCCCACGCTTTCTATCCCTCCCTCCCTGCCCTGTGAGAGAGTAAAACACGAAAGCATTGGCCTGATGTAGCAGATGTCAGAAGGCACGTCACCCTGTGCTGGCGCTGGAATGAGGACATTGCCAAGTCAGTTTTTTGATTGGCTGCTTTCTCAGTGCCAGCATGCCCATGGTTAGCAGGCAGTGTCTCCTTCATCCTCAGTGAGGTATCCTTCACCTCATCACCACCTCATCAACCTCACGCCTGCACTGAAAGCCTGGGGAGGAGAGCTGTGTGAGCTCAGTCTTGGTAGTTATGAATGTCATATGATTTGATGAGAAGAGAATCCTGTTTGGTGTGCTGCACTGCTGTTTGTGACTCTTCTCAGTGCCTCTCAGAAAGGTGTGTTTCTCTGGCTTTGTAATTGATCTGAATGTGCAACAGTGAAGGATGTGCAGATTCAGTATGGGCTTTAGCTCAGAATTGGTTTCATATACATATATTTCATTCATATACTGTCCTATTGGGGCAGCAGTATGGCATACTGGTAAGCAGCAGCACTAGTAAACGAAAGGTTGCCGGTTTGATTCCCCACTGGGCACTGCCGTTGTACAGTCAAAGCCCCCCCCCCCCCCCCCCCACACACACACACACACACACACACACACACACACACACACAGGCAGGTCTGTGTTCGCTTCAATGTATCTGAGCAGGCAAAGAGTGAGAGACACTTCGTTTGTTTACAGGACTAGAGCGTGACCTCTGGAGCACATTTTAATAATCAAACCCCACGCATTCCTGGTTCATTACTAGCTGTTCCAAACGTTTGCAGTGGAGCCAGGGCCGTCACACAGCAGCACTGTACGCTGTGAATAGCCGTGCAAATATTTCTGCATATCAGCAAGTCGCGGGGTCATCACTGCAACTTGTTGAAACCCTTACTGATGCATTGACAAAGTTACTGTGGTACCAGCCGCAGTGTCTGACTGCAGGCCAGCAGTTATGACTGGGTCTGGAAGAGTTGCAGGGCTGTATGACAGCTCCCTGCTGCTCTGAGGTCAGTGATAACATCTCAGGTGTTCTCTCTATGCCCCCCCCGCCAAACAGGTGAACATGACAGCGGACCTGGAGGGAAGCGACATGCTGGCTGAGAAGGCGGACCGCCGTGAGTTCATCGACCTGCTGACCAAGATGCGGACGATTGACGCTGACAAGAGGATCACCCCCATCATAACACTCAACCACCCCTTCGTAACCATGACCCACCTGCTCGACTTCCCACATAGCACGCTGTAGGTTCAACTGGGACAAGGGGGCAAGGCTTGTAAACCCAAAGTTTACAAGCATGCTGACGAGTGCTGGCATGCTAGGTGGAGAAGAGGGTTAGGGCTGCCACCACATCAGCCAGCAGTGCTCTCAGAGCCTCAGTCAGCCATGACACAGGCTGACACCATGACAACATTCCTGGCACACAGCCGCTGGCCAACTGGAGGTGAGTGCCACCCTGCCGTCAAATCAGCTGTGTGCCTGGGAGGGAAGCCATGGAGGAGCCAGTCTGTCAGCAAACAGAGGGAATGGAGACCAATTGCAGCGCTCCCATAAACAGACATAGCAGGTTGGCCCTCAAGGCAGGACAGGAGATGTGACCTGACTGCTTAACTGGAGGCAGCAAGGATACGTCAGACCAGAGCCCCAGAGAGAGCACACGGATATTAGAGTAGATGTTCATCAACGCTGTAATTTTCAGAGACCACGAGTCACTGAGGTGACGTATGTAGACAGGAACACAGGTGGACAAACGCCCATAGAGAGCTTTGTGTGAATGCTTCTCACTCAGCGACAGTTTTTAAGGCAATCGAACGGATGCAAGTAATTTGAGCACCTGAGAGATGCACAGCGACAGTGTGTGACACATGAGATAGAAGGCAGTTAGTAGGATGTGGAATGAAATGGCAACAGCGTGGACAGGAGCCACAGAGCCAGGGAAATGTCATGGTTTGGGAGGCTCCCTGTCCTTGGCAGACCCCTCACAGAAGAGTTGCACTCCTTGTAGAGCTTGTCCACAGCTACTGCCCCCTGCCGGTCAATGTGTACAAACCCATGTTTGCCATCTGCTTGATACTATGTCAACTGCTGTTCACTTTCTGAAGTGTGATTTATGTAGCAGCATATCTGCTTTTGTAATGTTTAACACTGTGCGGTGAATATGTTGCTGTAGGAATAGTGGGGGTGTTTTGAATGGAAAAGATAATAATATGCTCTTTTTGGTGGTGTCGCAGGAGCTCCCATCCCCACAGCAACTATTATAACTCCATCACGCAACAGCCGGCTTTGCTGACTGGTCATGTGATGCTGCCCTCTACCCAGTCCCTGAATGTGGGTGTGGCCCATGTAATGAGGCAGCAGCCAACCAACAACTCATCCTCCAAAAAGAACAAGCAACAGCACCAAGGGTCTGCCAGGTACCCTAACACTGTAGCATCGTTACACCACAGATATTCTACACATTGTTTCAACCCATGAACCATCATGCTGTAGATATTCTACATGCTGTTTCAACCTAGGAGCAGTTACTCCACAGATATTCTGCAGGTTTAACCCATGACCCTTTACACCACAGATATTTTATACGCAACTTTAACCCATGAGCCGTTACACTACAGAAATTCCATACACTGTTTCAACCCAGAAGCATTACGCCACAGATATTCTACACATTGTTTTTATTCATGAACCATTTTACCACAGGTAATCTATACTATCACCAGATATTTGGCAGCTGCATTCCTCTGTGCTTACTTGGTTCAGGAGATCACCTAATAACAACTGGGGAAATCAGAACACAGCTTCAAAAATGGCAGAGACAGAATTTACAGTGTGATGGAATTGGATATCTGGCCAATGTACAGACCGACTATGGATATACCCAGTTTAATCATGCCATTCCTAACCCTGTAAACACTTGAAAGCACACAACTGAGTTCGCCTGCCTAGCCATTCTAGATATTTGCTTAATATATACATACTAATTAATACAGACTGATGAAGTAATAGATATTGGTGCACAAGTATTAGGAGTACACAGCAACAGTAAATCAATAAAGCAATACTGGGTCTCCTGTATTCTTATGCTCCTTCTCTTCTCTTCCTATCAGAAAGGTTTCGGCATGCGAGGTGTCGTCCTCACAAGTGCTGTCATCCCCGCAGCGCTCCAAGCGCATGAAAGACAACACGCCACCATGGTGTGCTATTGTCCCAAACATGCTGCTCCTGGCTTGCGGACCCCCCCTCTCTTACAGCAGCTGCAGCGAGCTGACCTCCAGTACCACCCTGGACAAAGCCCACCCCCATGCCCCACAGCAGACCATCGTCATCCCCGACACGCCCAGCCCAGCTGTTAGCATCATCACCATCAGCAGCGACACAGACGAGGAGGATGATCACAAGCAGGCCAGCAGCAGGTCAGAGGTCACCACCCGCAGGCGGGCTGCTGGGAGTTGTAGTCTTTTTTTTGTTGGTCTGGTTGTGGCAAGAATGAGTTTGGAATTAATGATGCTGCCAGTGATTAACATTTGGCCTTACACATGGACTAGGCATTGGATGCATTAACATTTGATAGAGATTCGTAGGGCTGTGGTTAGCTGGTGGCCGAGGGTATGACGTGTATGTCGCTTGTGTGCTCCCACACCACAGCATGCCCAAGCAGAGGATCAATGTGGTCAGCTGTGTGACGGTACACAACTCCCCCGCCTCAGACTCCTCTGATGGCAGCCCCTACTCTGTGGAGTCCTTCCCATCCAGCGCCGGTGGCCTTCACTCCAAGCCTGCATTGCTGGACAGCTACTGTCACTTCAGTCCCCGCACCATCGTCATCCCGCCCCTCAAGGCCCAGGCCAATGAGACGGCAGCTGAGTGTGAGCGCATGCAGCCAGGTACAGACTCAGCAAGGCTGGAAATGCACCAGATATCTGTGGGGATCGAACTGGGGACCAAATAACTTACTACAACCTAATGATGGATGGAGTGACACTAAAAACGCAGTCATGTTACATTTTTATTTTGCAGATTATCCAAAGCGACTTACATAGGTTACAATTTTATCCATTTATCTAGCTGGATATTTACTGAGGCAATTTATTAAAAAAACTAAACTAAAACTAAACTAAAGAACTAAATCCTATACTTCTGCTCCATGCTGATGTTCCCACGGCCGGCTGTGCAAATAAACCTTCCTGTCTTTCACTACGAACATCGGATCTGCTTCTTTGTCAGGATAAAAGTTATTTCAGTCCCCTGGGAGTTGACTAACAGTATTTTACAATTAAATTAAGGCATCAGGGATGTTTATTTTATTAAGTTAAAATCATTATATGGAAGCCCTGTACAAGATAAAACCTGTTGATCTGATGGAGTTGTCCTGGTGTGGTTTTGGACCTTATGTACGGTGTCATGATTAGCACAGAAGTATTTAATGTTTTGGTTGGTGCAGTGGCTCTCCTGATTTTCTGTGAACGTGACTCTCGCTCTCCTCTCTGCCATGCAGATAGTTTGACCCACCAGAACTCAGTTTACAAGTTCAAAGCTTCCAATGGGATGCTGTCAGGCAGCAACGCCATGGGGATAGGGGCTGGGGGCAGGTACCGGCAGCAGCGCTCTGGGGCTCACCTCTTCCAGCAGCAGCCTCTCAACCTCAGCCAGTTAGGGAAATGTGTACCTGTATGTCATCTCACACCTGCCAGTAACATCCCACAGACCTGTGTGACCCTGTGCCTCTGAGGATGTATCCTGTGTGGGTCATTGTAGTTTTAAACACATTTGAGTGCTGAAATTGGATTTTTGTTATACTTGTGTCTTGTGCTCTGCGTAGAGGTTTGATCCTGCTCTCTCACGCCCCATGCAGGCACAGCACCATGCGGCAGCTGAGCGGAACAGCGCGCACTGGCAGCAGCAGGCCTATATCACGCCCACCATCATGGCCCAGGCGCCGTACTTCTTCCACCACAACAGCCCCTCCCACACGGTTGCTGTTCACCCACACCTGGCTACCGCCCACCTCTCCATCCAGCCTCACCTCTTCACCTACACTGCCCCCACCCCCCAGGGCTCGGCCCACCATGCCGTCCCACATGCAACCTACCTGCCAGGCATTGTTCACCAGGTGCACGTCAGTGTGGGCCACCCCTCCCCCACCCTTCACCACAGCCAGTAACGGGCCTACATCAGCACTTCACCTGCCTCCACTGTCTACACTGGATACCCACTGAGCCCCGCCAAGGTCACCCAGTATCCTTACCTCTAGAGCTGAGACACTGGAGCCTGTTCCAGAGCTGCTCTCTAGCCACCCATGCTGTGAAACCACACACAGGAAACTTGAAGAAGAGAGTGAACACTTGCCTCCTTGTGGTGAGGAGGTTTTCTTTTTTAAATTGGTTTGTTAAAATGGCTAGTTCAATTGTTTTTGTTGTTTTGGGAGACGGGTTTATTTCTTTTTATCATTGGTAATTCTGTGTGGTCTCCTCCCCCAGTACTTTTGAGACAGGTGAAAATCTCATTACAGATTTTTTAAAATGTGTGTCACTTTTTAGATTATTGTTTTATTTGTTTGTCATTTGTCATTGAAGAACCAGACTGTTTTAAAGGGGTCAGATAGCTGTATATGTGACCCCCGATCAGAAAGGAGATAAGGTGAAATACGGATACCTGCTGCTCTTCAAAAAAAAAACCCAAAACAAAGCAAAACAATGGCCTTGAACTGTCTTAACCATTTCAAATCACTCTGCGGAAGAGTGGAGGAGCACATTATACAAACAAGAGGCAAGCAACTTTTCATGTATTTATAGGTTTCCTTTCCTTTGTGTTCACTTCTGGGGAAAACCCTGATTTTAGTTCCTTGCAGGTAGAACTTTTAGCTGGACCCCTTTTAGAATGTAGCAGTCTGCACCTTGTCATTTTGTGAAGAGCGTCTCTGATACCAATAGATTTTTGTTTCTGCTCTCAATGTGACTGCACAAAAGTGGTTATGATGACATAGGCATGTACAACGTGATCGTTTGTGAGTATGTGTGTGTGCGCCACCAGCAGCCTTGTGTATGTCATCCACTGCCGCTGAATACTTAAGAGTATTTAGCGTTGTTCCCTGTTGTGCCTTATTAATGTGCTGACACAATTTAAAGTTTACTGTGCTTGTGTGAGAGGTGCATTTTGGGTCTGTTTCACTTGTAAAGGAAGTCGTTTGTGTCTTCTAGGTGTAAGCTAGGTGCTAAAGCCATTTATGCTAAGGTTTATGCTACAATGAACATGTCAGATTTTGTATTTTCCAGAGTGTCCCAATTACAGTGTATGAGACTGCCCTTTGCTGTCTTTTTATGTAGCTGAAGATGGCTTGGAACCAAAGTTGTCCTTTAGTAGCCTAAATTATTGTTCTGTTGATTGAAGCCATCTTGTGTTCAGTATCTATATACGTACAGGAGTTAGGTGAGGGATATACACAAGTTGGATGTAAGCTGTCCCAGAGGCACAGGGACTGTCTGTGCGCTGTGTATGAGTTTGTTTGACAGTGACAGTGCTCCTGAAGAAACCCAAAGCATTAGAACAATTGAAAACCACCCTTTGCAGACTTGTCATGCAGAATGTGCGCACTGAATATAATCATAAAATGATGTCTGAGCTTGGGGAGATGAAGATTGTCCTGCAGCAGAAGTGAGCTGGAATCTGGGATATCACGGGAAGGCATGTGGGCAGGTATGTGTGGGATGGAGGGGATGGAGTTGGACTGGTTTGATTGGGGTGCGAGACGGAGGAGGAAGTGGAATTCTGCATCTTAACAGCACTCCAAGAATGGCATTCTGGGTCGGTCCGCTGAAGCAGTGAGCCCCATTGTCAGGGATGCAGTGTGTGGGAGGTGACAGCACCCTGCTCTCTGTGAGGAGCGCTCGTGTAGAACAGCTTCATGAAAGGTCTTAGTCTTTCACACCCTGATGGGTGAACGTTTGTTCCTACCCTCAGAGGCGGAAACAGGACATAGGCACAGTAGCGTACACCTGGAAGAATAACATTCAAGCATTGCTGTAACCTTGCTGGCCTCTGGACCTGTGTTAGAGCTCACGCTGCTGGAAAGGGGACTGGTGACATTCTGTGAGTCGATAAGGCCACGGCACCTCGACTTGGCTGCTCAGTTCAACCGTAAGCTTCACACCAGCCAGGCAGTCAGGCAAGTCCCCTTCAGGCGCTGGACACAAAGCCGCTGGCAGAGGGGACACTGTGACAAGCCTCTGTGGTGACTTCCTGTTCCTCTCTCACACTTTGCTGTGGTAGCAGTCTGATTGATGATGTTTCAGTGCACAGTCATGATTCTTCATAATTAGAGGTATGTTGTTTTATTTTTAGATTGTTGCAATAATTATTCTCAATGCTATTGAGTGTACGTGGATATTTTGTCATGCTAGTGTCATCTGTGTGTTCACTTTTCCAAAGAAGGGGATGTACCTGCATAATCAGTGCTGTAGTAAAATGTTTCAGTACCCGAATAATAACGTAATACTAAAAAGGTAATTAAGAGACGCTAATCCAGTGGGGCCCTCATAGGTAGATAGTACAGAGCGCCACATGTGCTTTTGCATGCTGTTGTTGCATGAGTGAGGTCTGGGGGTGTGACATGCAAATGGTGAGCACACCCATCCCGCCAACTCGGTAGTTTTCTGTTTTGCTTTTTTTTTTCATCAGCAGAAGCAAGGACACGGTCTGGGGGGACCCTGTGCCCCCACAAAGAGAGACATCGTAGAAGCATTCCACTCAAAAGAGGTGTCTCACTGTGCACCCTCATCCACATAGCCCCCACATCCCACTCTCATCGCCTGGACAGGCCAAGGGGGAGGAGGGGGCATTTTGGGATTTCTGGGACTTTCCACCAAAGATATTGTATATAATGATCTTACCACCGATGCCCCCCCGATGTCACCATCACCATCTGGAGGGAACTGGCAATAATGTCTCGAGACTCGAGACTCGCCTGTGCCACATGTACTGTATGTGCCCACATCGTGTCAACACTAGAGATCAAATGCTTTGAAAAGAGATGTAAAAAAACCTGTACTTTCCCAACTTTCTTCCCAGCAAGGGTGTTTATGTGAAGTGTGTGCAGGTGTACGCATGCACACATGCACACACACATGCAATGTGTTACATGTAGGGATGCCACATTACCTGTTCACTGTAAATTTCGCTTTGGATAAAAGCGTCTGCTAAATAAATAAATGTAAATGTAAATGTAAATTTCCAGTAAATTTCCATTGTCACTCCCTGTTTGATTACCATTCCCGTAATCCTGTTCTCTGCTGTCTGCCTGACTTTAAGTTTCTGCCTTTTTTTTTCAATGCAGAATCTGGCCATGTGTTTGGTCCTTCTCAGAGTCATTGGGCCCTATTTTAACAATCTAAGGTGCATCGTCAGTGGCATGAAGCGCACTGTCATTGTGGGTGTGGTCTAGCGCGTTTTGCTATTTTGAAGGCAGAAAAAACGCGCCAAGCACCAGCGCATTGCTCCAAAAGGGTTGGACTGCTCTACCTAATTAATCAGAGGTGTGTTTTGGGCGTGACATGCCTTTGACATTCCCTTTAAAAGCGAGGCTCTTGATCAATGGCGGACTGCTATTTCAATGGTGCAAATTTTTCTCAGTCATCAGTTGATCTTTTTTTTCTCTGAAAAAGAATAAAGATGTATGAAAGAAATGTTTTGCCAATGTTTCAGCCTCATGATGTAAAAAACACGGTGAATCATATTCATGGTAATATTTCAAGTGTTAAACCTAAAAACATTCTGTTAATAAATTAAAAAAAAAAAAAGTGCTTACCAGGCTACAGATGTTGAAGCTGTTCTGCCAGCTGATCTCTCCTCTCCTGTGCTGCTGCATTTGGGTCCATTGGCATCGGCACATGTGAGTCACAACACAACATGTGCTACCTGACTTATCCAAACATCTGAAGCGCATTTTCAGCAACCCAAATGTTCTGTCTATGACAGTGTGTGCTTTTGCGCACCCACCCCTCCAAGGGAGGATTCCTCTGGAAGACTGTAGAAATGACAAAATTGCCCAGTATGAAGGAGTCATGACTTGAGCCAGGGTAATTTGCGAACACATGGGTGACTCGACATGCAGCATCGCAGATCGCCTGTATGTTAATTGAGTGGGTCCCCTTGCGGTTGACATAAATCAGTGCGTTTTCAGATGGTGCACGTAGTTGCACATGAGTGCAGTCTATAGCACCGAGGACGCCAGGGAACCCACTCATCACCCAGAACTTCTGTTTAACCCGCTCCTGGCTGTCAGGTGTCATGGGAAATTAAATATATTCACTAGCATGTCGGACTAGACCTGAGGTAACTGCATGTACGGCCGAACTTATGGCAGATTGTGATATGCCTCCAATTGAACTCAGGGAATGTTGGAATGACCCACTAGTATAGAATTGCAGCGCAGCAGTTACTTTAACAGCAATGGGAAGGGCATAGGGACAGGATGCATTAGTTCTCAGATCATCTGCCAGATGACAGATGTGTGTCACAGCCGGGCGAGATAGGCGCAGTTTACACCTACATTCCTCCTCACTGAGAGACAGATAGGAATGTCTCGGCCGGTGAACCCTCTGCCTTTGCTGTCTTAAAATTCTCTGTGCCATCAGATACTCCATTCGGCTGCACGAATCGACAACATATGAGCAGATGCAAAGATATTTAACTGAAGAGTTCAAGGTGTTTTAATAAACTTACATGGTCTTGTGTTGGTGTAGCCTAAAGTAGCCGTCAGTGTTGATCCGTCAGATTTAGTTTCCTGGTTATTGACCGACAGCTCCATTGTGACACGTGTCCTGAAATACCCATGGTCTTGTTGCTATTGGTGAAAGAATTTTTTTAAAAAATGTTAAATAGGTCTACCTACCTAATTTTTCTACACATGGCCGCACATGTTCACCTGCTATTTTGACGGCATGAGCCCATGTCGCGAAAACTGACAACGCGCTGCCTGTAAGCTAGCAAAGACAACTGCGCCGCCATGCGCTGGGTGTAAGTTAGGGCCCATTGACTTTTTCCCAAATATGTTTTGTGTGGACAACAATTGTATTTTTAATGGATGTGCTTTCATTTTATCAGTGTTGTAGTTTTTGCTTTATAAATATTTTGAATGAATGAACATTTTTATGGCAGAGTGCCATAGCAGTTACCCGTAGGGTAGAATTCAAAATTGCGAAAATCCTTTCAATAAAAGGCCACCAGTACTAAATGAATGTAAAATTTGAAGCCAGAATAGTGAAGATAATTTTGATCTTTGTTTCTGTTGTGATTACCACTGAAATCGTGACCTTCCTTTGCCAAATCCCTGGGTTTATGTTATTTTTGCACTTCCAGAAAGGCAGTACATTTTACCCCATATAATACTTTAGCATTTGTTTAGGGCTATTGCAATATCTCTGATTTGTTCTTGACATTTAGGGTATGCAAATGAGAAATGTTTTGGTTTGTTCATTTTGACACACTTCTTTTGTTTTGGGTTATTGAATCTACATCCATTTAGTTTATGGAATGGAAAGAGTAGCCCTTTCAACCCTACAAAGCTCAATATTGAGTTAGGAGGTTGAGTTGAGTTAGGAGGTTGAGTTGAGTTAGGGATGCCGATATTCGATATGCCGATATTTTCAAACTCATTTTGGCCGATTGCTGATGCCGATACCAATATATTGTAGATATATAGGCCTATATAGATGCCGCGGAATTTAAAAATGGTCTCACTCCCCTCCGAGAAGCAGCACACAACTAGCATCCTCACAGGGTGAGAAACTTTTGTTTTTGCACAACACAAAAATTACGCCCACTGTTCGAGTCCCAAA
Source organism: Megalops cyprinoides (assembly GCF_013368585.1). Taxonomy (NCBI): domain Eukaryota; kingdom Metazoa; phylum Chordata; class Actinopteri; order Elopiformes; family Megalopidae; genus Megalops; species Megalops cyprinoides. The sequence continues at coordinate 741,677 of NW_023494723.1, read as the reverse complement.
GCACGAACTAGGCGATCGCAGGGTGTCTTGTTTTATTTCCCATCGCCGTCTTTGCTTCCTGAGCCTTGTTATTTAAAATTTTTCTCACGCCCCCTCCAGCAGCAGAGAAAAGCTTAGCAGCACACAGCTAGCATCCTCACAGGGTGAGAAACTTAGCTAGGGGTGGGTAGAAACCATTAGGACCTCTGTTCGAGTCCCAAAGCACGAGCTTGGCGATCACAGGCTATCTTGTTTCATTTCAAATCGCATTCTCTCCTTACGGAGCCGCATTATTTAAAAATGGTCTCACGCCCCTCCAGAAGTAGAGAAAAGCTTAGCAGCACACAGCTAGCATCCTCCCAGAGTGAGAGTCTTAGCTATATATTTTACCCCTCCTCGCATCACTGGTGCTTTACAAGTATTGCAAATAGCAATTTTGAGATAGATAGATATTTTTAAACACTCTCATAAGAAGGCCTAATGAATGAAAAAGCATCATACCCTGTCACCATTTTGTGTCCAAGGGATGTGTAATTTCTCTGTGGTATTGGCTCTCATTGTCATTGTGTGCTGCAGTAATTCCCTCTACAGTTCCTTCATCATGTTAATTGTCTTTTTTTTTATATTGTATTTGTTTATTGGGGAGGAAAAGGGTTTGACAAAGTGATTTATCATTTATCCGTTTTTAGGTGTACAATTACATGAACCCTGTTCTTTAGGCTCATATTATTAAGTATGTTATGAGAATGGATATTTTTCTGGCTTATAGAATGTTTTAAATATAATATTGACTATAATACTGAAGATAAATTAAATCCTTAACGGGTTGAGTACTTGGTACTAAAGAGCTTGTGTTACCATTGAGACTTTGTGTGCTTCTTATAATCATTTTCATTGTAGAAATTTACAATGTGCATTTATATTAGACTTCAAAACTAATTACAGCATTGTAAATTTGTCAATTTACAATGTGCGTTTATATTAGACTTCAAAACTAATTACAGCATTGCAAATTTACTGGGGATTTCAATAGAACACTTGGTTATAGAAAATTATTTTAACTGTTCTATTTACTAACTGTAGGGTGAGGAGGGGCTTGCAATGTGGTGAACTTTGTTATAGCTTGTTATTCACTGATACTTTTGATCATTTTTTGGGTCTCTGAGGTGAATTGAGTTATTAATGAGAATTTGTATGCTCACATATGCATATTGTATATGTGTACAAATGTAATCACACTTTGTCTTGGATTTACATTAAACTGTTGAGTCATGACACCTGTCTTTTGTAACTGTGGTGTTTTTCATTTGCATTCTTACCTGTGGTGTGAGAGTGTGTGTTGTTTTCCAGTCAAAGTCAATGTCACCAATGTGTCAGTTTAAAACCCACTGTTGAAACAGTAGTGTAAAAAAAGTTTACCTTTCTTCCAGTTGCAACATTTGTAAGATTATAAGCAGTGCCCTCTGATTAAACACAGTGATGGTGTTCCAGTACTTTCTCAACCGGAAAGGAGAGAACAGAAGAACTACAGCATGAGCACTGTGTTAGGTGTGATCGTGGCTTTGCAGATTGCCTTTAATTTATAAAGAGATAAAAATGGTTCTTATCTTGACATTTCTAGCTCTGCTTGTATTGGCCGTTGTTTCTGAGCTCTTTTAGAGTATTTCTCACAACTAGTAGGTTTGGGGAAGAACCAGCTGCAGCCAAGTTCTGTATAAAAGCATTGCCTAGTTTGGGGAACATTTCAGAGGAGCAAAGGAAACCTTCAAAGTCTTGGAGGAAATGTCCAGTAAATTCTCCACAAAGGCCAGTAGGACACAGCTTGTGCAAAATATTGTCTAGCATATCAATGTCAAAGTAATTAAGTAACTAGAAAAGTGCATTTCCTGAAGAAAATGCAGAGTGTGCTTGCAACCCGGCAGCAAAAACATGGTAACGTATATGAGACGATCGCTAGGATGTGGCTAAGTGGTTGCTAGGCTGTTGCTAGGTGGTTGCTAGGATGTTGCTAAGCGGTTTCTAGGTTGTTGCTGGATGGTAGGTGGTTGCCAGGGTGTTACTAGGTGGTTGCTAAGGTATATAAGGTGGTTGCTAGTGTGTTGCTAGGTGGTTGCTAGTGTGTTGCTAGATGTTTACTAAGGTATATGATTTGGTTACTAAGGCATTCTTAGGTGGTTGCCAAGGTGTTGCTAAGTGGTTGCTAGGGGGTTGCTAGGGTGTTGCTAGGTGGTTGCTAGGGTAAACAATATGGTCGCTGGGGCATTGCTAGGGCGTTGCTGGGCTGCTTTGCATTGCAAGCACACTAACAAGCATAAACAACAATGTAATCACCACATTGTGTACATAGACAAACCATAATACTATTTGCACATTCTTCATTACAGGTTTAATGGTTGTATGTGCAATGGAGATTAAAACGCCCAGAGTCAATGTTAAGCAGCTCTAACACTTGAAGCAGCTGAGGGATGCTGGATGGCGCTTTGTTGATGGACACGCTTGCCTGTCTAGTAATGTCTGGTGATTAACTGAAAGTCCACAAACAGTGTGAGATGCTCAAATTGTAGATTTATTTTACTGTACTTTGTCTTCATTCCAGCAGAAGCAAGAATCCATACACAGTCAGTAAATCCACAAACTGAAAAATTCACCAGTACAAATCTCCCGCTCGCCCAGCATACCGTGTCAAATGAAGCGGTCAAAAAACTGTGTGCACCTGTTCTCCAGCAACCCCTGTCACCTGAGGAAAGGTTCCCACCTATATTGCCTAATGAATCACCCCAAGAGTGACCCCTACAGGACACACCTCACAACATGACAAGATGTCTCTTACAGTCAATATTATTGAATAACTACTATCAAAACACAACGGTACATTTCCCAACTGCTAAAAATTTTCATGTTCGTTTGTTCCACTAGGTGGACCCTGTGGTACGTTGTTCAGGTTTCAAATGGGCCGTCTGTTTTTCTCCTCGTTATTGTGCCTGAGACTCTCCAGATACATTCTCAAACTTTCTGTATGATCCGTCTTTACTATCATAAATGCAAAGTTCAGGATTCGCTGCTACGGCAAACAGATTTCGGTACTGTCTTGGTTAAGGACTTGACTGCCATTTTAAGGTGTAAGGGACCTGGCTCTGCACGGTCACACAATTTGTTTATTGTGGATCGCAGACAGTGCCACATATCTTTATAACGATATGTGTCGGTTTGCCAAAGGTCAAATGAACAAACGTGTTTCTCTGCTTTATGGTTTAGCGGCACCTTTTTCTCCTAATGATTTCGTGCTGTCATATTACAAGAAAAGAATCTAATGTTCAGCTGCGACTGATTTAATGTTGAAATACTGGCAAAAACGAATAGGATTTTAAACAGCAATAATTAGCAATGATAGCAACTATGTAATTAATTTGAGTTCTTGTGAATGCTTATTGGAAAATTCATTAATCACTGAATGTCAAGCGCTCGCGCCAGCTGTCTATAAGGTCATTTTTGTTTTTATTTATGTTCTTGTAAGGAGCTTTACAGTGCCTCTGTTGGAACTACCCAGCGAAAAAGGACGAATTAGTGATGTTATACCGTGCATTTTACATTATTAAATATTATATTTTGCATAATAAACGTAATGCAAATGAATATAGCTATGTACACACACAAGTACATAGACATGTATACATATGTGAGTGGTTGTATGTATATATAGCCCCAAAATGGACCCAGTCGTAGCCGTTAAGATGACCCCTCCATTACGTACCTGTAACTGACCGCTGGAGACAGTGACAGTTCGCTGTCAGGTGTCTGTCTTAAGCTCCGTTCATTACAGAGACGACGTTGCCGTGTAACCACGGACGCCAATCGAATAAGCAAAGGCGACAACCTACCTCGCTTTTGATAGACAGCATGATGAGCCAATGGCATCTGTAGTTTTTTTTTTCGCATGTTTCCAATCAGGGGCGACAGAGGGAGGGTTCTCACCAGCCCTGAAGACAAGCGACTACAGAACGGGAAAAACGATGCTTCGAGACAACGGGAAGGGGGGCGTCCATCAGACAGATATGGTCGAAACGGGATATTTCGGGTACAGGATCCTTCAGAGTTGATGTGATATTGAAAAAATGGGGCTCACCACAAAAGAAAACGAGGAAGCGTTATTTGTCCGCTGCCATGAAAAGACAGACAGGGACAGGTTGGAGTAACGCTGTTGCGTTGCATTCTGCTATGACGCCTCAATCTGCGATCGGGAATTACAACCCCAGTGCGCTCTGTTAATTAGCAAACGAGCCAGGGATTCACGGAGAAACTTAAAACTTCCATAATCGATATGCATTCAGCGTAGGAAATTGTGGTGTCTTTGGTAAGGAGAACGCATCTTAACGTCTGGGGAAATACGGAATCGACCGTTATTTGCAAAGCCGAGAGGCGTGCGAGTGAGAGATACGTGCCTGGAAATAAAATACAGCTGCATGTTGATCGCTGCGTTTGAGCAACTGATAACCACTGGATTAATCACAGTTTCGTTTCACTCTAGTTAGTCTAGCTATATAGCATTTATTGATTCCTGTAACATTCATGTAGGCAATCTAGCTAGCAACGGTAGTCCATGCAAGATTTTATCCAGATAGCTAATATTAGCTAACATTTAGCAGCTAGTTTTGAATAAAGCTTGTTATCTGGTTTAGCTAGCTAGAATTTTCAGGTTTTACAAATTAAACATTAAAACAGATGTGCTTGCATTTTTACAATAAGCAAAAAAGAGGGAATAGTCGTCGGAAAGTTTTTTTTCTTTTTTTGCACGTGACCAATAGCTAAATCAATAACCAAGCAGGCTAGCCAGCTAAGTAAAACATTCTAGAATTAGCAGGCTAGCTAGCTAACATGTAGTATCTAGCTAACGTTACCCATTAACTTGAAATCATCCTTGTCGCCTCTGTGGTGCAAAGGATGGTATTATATTGATGGTAATTAACGTTACTTCTGCATGCATGTTAGCTAGCAAACAGGCGACGTAGTCAAGTGGTTTCACTAATTCCCTTTTTTGGATTAAAACTATAAAATAGCAAATTTGATATTGATATCGATAACGCTCTTTGTATGAGGGTTCTTAGGTTAGCTTTGCTACATATAGTTTGCAGGCTGGTTATTGTAATAAGCCTAACACTAATAAGACACGATCACACATACAGCAATCCTCAACGTTTTTAATATTTAGCCAGTTAGCAACACTAATCTTTATCATATATATATCTATAGGTATATTTAAAGTCAAAAATTGACTGTGTATGAGCTCCAGATAGCAAGCCGCAGCAGGAGTCTTGTGACAGTCGAGCCCTATTGAATAGAGATACCTGCAGATGTGCGCTTTGAGGTGGCAGGGCATCGAGAGAATCCTGCAGTTGTGAAGTCGAAGAAGATGCTATGAATTGTGTGCAATGGAGGTGACCACGGATTCGAAGGTGTTCCCCAACACCCAACCGCGTTTTCGAGGCTACTATGCGTTTATTCTGGGATCTGTGGTGCTAGTTTCTGTGACGACAGCGAGTTCCCCTGTAGTCGGTAAGTGAACGAGCTGCTTATACATCACGCATTCTGGTCAATACAGTAACCACAATTTGGTACTTAAATTGAATTTAAATTTCTTAATTTAGTTGGCTAGCATTATTAGTCATTATGCATGCCCCCAACCAAATACATACACGCACAGACGCAGATCGACAGAAACCAGATGTATGGTTAATTATGTTTGCGCACTTACACATTGTGTTATGATGCAAAGTGCGTTCTGTGTATGTGAACCATATATTTTGATACTATTCTGTTGTTCTCTAATCTAAAGGAAATGTTGATCTAAACTGTGATCTGTTCTATCGATATTGCACACCTCCGACTAATGCGTCCTATGTAAAACCGCTCACACATCGACTAATGCCGATTGATTATGGCATATACATGTATTCGCATACATACTACCGGTGTTACCCAAACGATTTACGTTTTGCTTATTGATGATCCAGAAGGGAAACGCATGACAGTATTCACAGTTTCAGTGAGGTATTTGAGTGTGAGGAACCTTAATGCTGCAGTTCAAATATTATAAATCCCTCTGACATCCAAGTCACCAGCTACTATATATTAGTTATCAAGCCTTTTTCCTTTAGCTGCCACATGGATTCCATAGATTCCTTTATTGCACTGTAATAAGAATGCAAATGTTTGGTTGTTTAACCAGCTGTAGCGAAAACTCACTGGTACATGGCATTTTTAGTCCAGTCTGAAGGTGGCTGTAGTCATACTGTTGGAATTGGCTGATCTTCTTGTCTTGTAGCACTCATTACTGTATGTTATTGTCATTTAGCAGACACTCTTATTCAGAGCAACTTCCATACATACAGCTGGGTGTTTTACTGAGACATCTGTGGGTAAAGTTCCTTGCCCAACAGCAATGCCCCAGCAGGGTATTGAACCAGCAATCCTTCAGTTATGAGCCCTCTGCCTTACCACTACGCTACACTTCTGCTCAGTGCAGAAGGGTGCTGACTGCTGGGCTGTTGCTTTCCAAAGAACAGATGGGAAAGACAGGACTGGACCCCTGTTGCAGGTTGGAGAGACACCTCTCTCTTATGACTACAATCTGAAGCCACACTCACGTAGCCTGACAACAGTTCAGTTATTATCTGAAAATATCATCTTAGATGGGTGGCACCCTACAGACTGGGCTGCCTCCGTTTTCAAGTGTGTAAACCAAATTTTTTACCATTGTCAGTCATGATTGTCATTGTCTTTGTCAGTATAGATTGTCAGTGTAGACTGCTTAGCCTGTTAGTAGGAAGAAACAAGATTGTTAAAGAGGAGTACAAGAGACCATTCTCTGGCATACAGATGAGCAGCAGTTGTGATTGTGAGTGGAGAGCTTCTGCCCATTTTCTAGCAGGGGCTAAAACAAGGCCACACCACCTTTGCTCCTTGCTGTCAGACCCCAGTTAACTCATGCACACAAGCGCCATTCAACAATCGCAGAGAGTCCTGTTTTGATGGGGCCATTGTCACCCTGCCCAGAAGCACTGATCCAGTCAATCAGTGACCAGTTGATGCCCCAGCAACAGAGTATTTGTGCCTTTTTCTTGTAGCTAAATGGTCATTTTTTCTGTAAACCTTCCAACCTTATTGTCTCAGGTGCAAATGTCCAGTGTAACAACGTTTAACAAAAGGTCATGATTTTAGGCCAGCAAGCCTGTGTGAGACTGTAGATGGCAGTTTCTCTTGATAGAGATGAATTCAGCCAAACCTATTATTACATTTTTGCTTTAGAAAAGAATAAACTGCTCTCCTGTAGCCTACAGCAGATTCTGAGCTGGTGGACCAAGACCAGGCTTCACTGGGAAAACCTGTTTCCAGCAGGTCCATGGGCCCAAGTGAAATTATTTGGGAGGGGAAAAATGTTATTCATTCAGCCATCTGTAACATCATTTGCTCTCTGTGTTTGCATAATTTTTCAGGGGGTTGTAATTATTTTCTTCTGGCCCTTAAATTAAAATATTTTCAAACATTGGACTCCATGATAGGGATTTCATCCTGCAAGAATTGTTCTGATCTGAATACTGTGTGTGTAAGAATCTTGGGCACTTTGTTGTAAAACTAACCAAGTAGAGCAGTTATTTGAAGGTTGGCCTTCTGGGGCTTTTGATCATAGTGTCCCCTGCATCTCCTTCTCAGCAGGAATAAGGAAGTCAGTATAATGCTCTTTTGTAATTCATCCATGATGTTGGCTATTCATTTGGTGCAGATCTTACCACAAACACAACAATAATGCAGTTTCACAATCATGGGTCCATAGTCTGTTACTAAATACTGTGATTTAAACAAAAGGACATGTTAAAAACTTTCTGGTATCTTATTTTTTCATATCTGATGCATTTTAATTTTCATCTTGTTTTTTTTTACAGAGAATAAGAGAACAGACATTATTTAATTGATTACAATGATGGATTTACCTTTAACAAGACCAAACAGACAAGGAGAAAAACATAAAAATAAATAAATAAGTAGGAAAAAAAGAACATTAAAGAAGACAACAACAAAAAAGGGGGGGTTGGGAACTGAAACTCGGTTCCAAATTAGAACCAAGATGTACAAAAAAAATAATTTCAATTCTGCTTATTGGTTCCTAAACGCGATAACCCTTTATTAATGCAAACAAAGGCTACATATCTGCAAGGACATACATAGCTATCTGCCAGGACTTTTCTACGTGACTACATCACGCATCAACGCAACAGCATGTCCATTTGTTTAGCTCTTTTGCAAGTACATCCAAACCAGTGTGACTGCGATTAGCCGTTTAGCGCATATGCTAAAACCGGTGCCATTAGAACACTAGATTGGAAAAATTTGAGGTTTGAGGAAAGTTGAGCTTTGAGCTTTGAGGAAACAGCGATTTAACATTAAAAAAATAGCAAATGCTAACTGAAAACTATGAGAAGCTTAATAACGTAGCATGCACACTACATAGCATAAAAGTTATGTGCGAAAGGGTTAAATATGAACTAGCATGCATGGCTATTGTCACAACAGTGTGAAAGATGGACCGCGGTAAATGACAAGGCAAAGTGCAATGCATGGGGGAAGCTAATTATCTGCAAGTCAGGTTGCACATAAAATCTGACCAAACATTTAAGGCAGCACGGCGTCGATCTGAAAGACTGTTCAGTGTTGCGATAAGCAAGAATAAGCAGAATCAGAATCGATAAAAGTCAAATGATACCCAACCTTAAGTGTAATCCCCTTTACATTTGCTTGTTTTGACAGTTATAATTACCTCTGGACGAGGTGTTTATTTGTTGATAGTGGGGATAGTGTGTGATGTACTTGACTAGTAAAATATAGGACAAATAAAGATGCATGTGTTTGTCACCAGAACACTAAAATAGTCTCTCCAAAACAACTAGTGCAGTGCACACGAGATTGATCATACGTTTTACAATACAGTCAAACAATCTATTTCAGTAATGATGTTAAAATGTTTGATTTCAGACAATTGGTCAGATTAATTTACAAGATTAAGATGCGGACAGATCCATTCTTTTTCACATGTTCAGCAGCAGTTTAAGATTCAGTCATTCTGTTGTCAAAAACATCAATCTCTCTTTTTTCAAAATATTTCAGGAAGGTGTCCCATATATCTCTGGACTCAGCGGGATGTCCTTGTCAGTGATTACTGAAATGGGTATAGGAGATGGCTTCATTAAATGACCATACCCATACCCAGTCCTCCTCAGATATTTCTTCCTGTAAGTCTTTACTCCCGGCTTCAAGGTTAAGATTATTTGATTCTTTTGATTTCTCTACTAAGAAGTCACGCAAGATGGAGACTTGGCCTCTACCTTGCAAGTGGTCTACCAGTACCTTTTCTAAAGAGGATAGTGCTGGGGGGTCAAGGGAGTGATGTCTTGAAAGAACATAACTTCCTACTTGAAGATATTTGAAAAAAGTTTTTACGGGGGATATGAGAAGTGTTTTTAACTTCTTCAAAGGTCATAAACTTCCCATCCTTATATAGGCCAGAACCCCTACATAAACCTTTCGCTGACCAGAACTTAAAGCCCAAATCAGATCTTCGGGGATGGAAAAGATCATTTCCATAAATAGGACTAAAGCAAGAGAAATGTGAGTCTTCTCCAAGATAAGACAGGACTTCATACCAGACTGAGATAGTGTTTTTAAGAAATGGATTTTTGTTCTTTTGATAAGCTTTTTAATTATATTGATTCTTGTGATCATTGATATAGGCAACTTTCTCCATCTTGAGATTGAATTAACTGTACTATCTATCACTGGATTGTAGTTTTCTGTAATAGTCTTGCTAACCTCTGGGGTTATTTTAATTCCAAGATATGTGATCCCCTCTATAAATCTAGAAATAAAGGGTGTTTGAAGAGGCGGGTGGAGTCTATCCCTGTGACTCAAATACATCATCACTGACTATATTATGACATTATTCACCTTATACCCAGAGATCAAAATTACACCAAATTTCATGATTAAATCAAGAAGTGATGGAACAGATTGTTTCAGATTCTATAGAAACAACATGATATCATCTGTGTATAGAGAGATGCAGTGCTCTAAGCCACCAGCTTATTCTTGTATGCACTCTAATGGCCATGGCCAGAGGTTCAATGGCTATGGTAAATAACAAAGGTGTCAAGGGGCAGCCTTGCCGTGTTCCCTTGTGTAGTTTAAATGGAGAGGATAGCAATCCGTTGGTGAGAATTTGGGCTGATGGGTTTGCGTAAAGAAGATGGATCCATTTAATGAAGCCATCTCCTATACCCATTCTGTCAGTGTTTCAAACATATACTGCCATTTTCAATCTGGTTGAAAGCCTTTTCTGCATCAAGTGATAGTATTGCTGTATCAGTTGCCTCTCTACTTTCCTGTGTAATGTTTAGTGCTTGCCCCGTGTTGTGAAAGGCCTGTTTTTCTTGTACGAACCCATTTTGATCACTGTGTATTACTTGTTGTAACAGGGTCTCTAAATGCCTTACATAGAATCTTAGTATCATTGTTAAGAAATGAGATTGGTCTGTATGACTGCCTCTGTATTGGGGATTTTCCAGGTTTTACCAGTAGTGTGATAACTGCACAATTTAAAGTGGGGGGAGAGTGCCATTCATTAATAATACATGTCGATAAGGGGTGGTATCAATTTATTTTTAAATATCTTGTATATTTCAATGGGTATTCCATTGGGTCTTGGGGCTTTCCCTCCCTTCATGTCATTAGTTGCCTCACGTAGTTCCTCGGCTTCTAATTTCCTCTCTAATGAAGAAGTAGATTCTCTTTCCAAGGTTGCAAATTGTAAAGAGTTAAGGAACGCTAACTGTTGTTGTTCTGAAATCTGTGTATATTCTGAACTGTATATAAGTCTATATAAGAATGATTTAAATTATTTGTTTATTTCTTCAGGATTTACTGTAATGTGACCATCATCTCTTTCACTAGCATTGATTGCTCTCTCTGACTGCATCTGTTTAATATGCCAGGCCAGAAGTTTCCCTGCTCTCTCTCCCCGTTCATAAAATTTCTGCTTTAGGCACATCACGCTCTGCATTGCCGTTTTGAAGATATTTCATTATATTGAGATCGTAATTTGTGCAGTTGAGATGCTATGAAGAAGCATTTCTGGAGAAGACCAGGTGCAAAGGTGAGGGAGACTTGAGCATGGTCTGAGATAACTATACTATCGTACCAGCATTTTGTGATCTGGGGTTGGAGGTGAGCTGATACCAAAAAGTAGTCAATACGTGAGAATGACTGGTGTGTATTTGAGAAGCAAGAAAGCATTTTGGTGTTAGGGTTATTGAATCTCCACACATCTATCAAATTAAAATCTTTAAGGCATTGAAGCAACTCTGTGCATGTTTGTTGATGGGATGTCTTCACAGTGGTTGATTATGTAATTCAGGATAGAGGGTACAATTGAAGTCTCTATCTATTATAAAGTAACCAGGAAGTGCTGCCAATTTAAGAAATACATTTCTAAAAAATGCGGGGTTGTTATCATTTGTGCCACAGATATTTACTAAATTCAATTGAGTTGAGAGGAGCATCCCTTGGATGATTAGAAATCTCCCCAAGTTGTCACAAATTGTATCTATTATTTGGAAAGGTACTGATTTATGTATCAAGGTAATAACGCCCCTTGCTTTAGAGGAAAAAGGTGCGGAAAAAACCTGCCCAAGCCACTTTCTCCGTATTCTGTCCATATTATCTGGCATCAAATGAGTTTCCTGGAGAAAGATTATTGTGGATTGTAATTGTTTTAGTCTGTTCATAACTTGTTTTAGCTTGACAAATTTATTTAAACCTCTAGCATTCCATGAGGTGATCTGAATCTCAGTGTGTGAGGCCATTATGTAACACTTTTAAGAACATGTAACTTCCGAGTTGAGAGTAGACTACATGGATGCTGACTGATGAGACCAGAATGGATTGTGCACTGGAGGATAAGTGGGAAAATGGAGGGAAAATAAAACAAAACAAAACAAAAGTCAATGTCATAGAGACACGAACGGTAACACTCAACTTGAACACCCCTAAGAAATACTTTCCCTTCCCCATGTCGTATGACCTGGCTATGAAATAAAACTGGTCCACACACTAAACCCCATAATGGAGAACGGGGATATGGAGAGATTGTAACTTCTTCTGAACTCCATCAAAGCATTGCTGTTGTCTGTGGAGATCCGCCGATATGTCAGCAAAGAACATCAAGCGCTCGTCCCTGAAGCAGATGGCCCCTTTGTCTCCCGCTGCTCTCATGTAACTGTAGTTTAGAAACTTCATGATGACCTTTCCTGGACGTCACTGATCTGCTCCCGCCTGGTCCCCCCTTCTTCTTCCGATTCTATGAGCCCTCTTGATAACCAACAAACTGAGGAAAATATCCACACCAAGGGCTTAAGAGAGCCACTTTTCCAAGAAGGCACACATGTCTTTGCCATCAGATTTTTCAGGGAGCCCCACCATAGACTGGACCTGCGGCTAAGACAATGCCAGATTCTATATGGGTGGATCCACTTTCTGGTGGCCGGTTGCTACGTACGTGCTTGCTTAACAATATTTTACTGTCTATCTACAATTGTTGACAATCCATTCCTTGTCTGTAGCTGGAGATGGGTAAATGCAAATTTAACCACAAATGGCTTGACAATGCCAGTTATCGTGGTGGCTGAAGCTGGTGCCTGAAAATGCCTACAAGGCATACTGCACTGTTTGCAGAAAGCGTTTTAAACTCGACACAATGGAAATCAAGGCCGTAGAATCCCATATGCAGAGTGGGAAACACAGGGAGTTTATGAAAGTCTGCCAGCAGACTCCAATAACTAATTTCTGCTCCATTCTTGCCACCGCGAGCGAAGATGTTACCACAGATGTTGAAAAGAGACAGCAAGTGAATTCACAGCAAACAACGTCATCTGACCTCCAATGAAGTTGGGGCTCTATGCCAACGCTCAGAGCAGAGGTGATTTGGGTGCTGAGGACGGTGACAAGCCACCACTCATACAGGTCAAATGACGGAATTGAAGAGGTCTTCAAAGCCATGGTTCTGAACTGGCTTGCACAGACATTCACATGTGGAAAAGACAAGACGAGATATGTAGCTACATTTGGATTGGCTCTGTATATTAAAAAAGAGCTTATAGCCGAAGTCAACACATGCGGTGCATTTGTAATCATGTTTGACGAGACCCTGAACCAGACAACGGAAAGCAAGCAACTTGACCTGCACGGACGTTACTGGTTAAATGACTGTGTGCAGTCAAGATACTATGGTTCACAGTTCATGGGCCATGCAACTGCCCAGGACCTACTTCAGCACTTCAAAGTAAGTTTGTTATCAATGGCTGTTTATTACCTTACCCCTTGTATACATTAGTGTATCATATTGGAAGGCTTTACTATTATTTGCTGTTACTATTTGCTATTACTATTATTATTTGCCAAGTGAATAACAACTTTTGCAAGGGCACTACACTTTAATTAATCAGCCAGCTGGATTGAATTTGTTAAATTTTAGAATAGTTTACCTGCCAAAGTTTCTAAATTGTTATATAGGCCTATCAGATATCTCCCACATTCACCGTGCCTATAGGCTAGCCACACTGGTTGTCTAGTTATGTAAAGTACAGTTTCAGAGATGAGATCTGATGACTGTTGTATGGCTAATGTCAGCATCTGTTTCCCAGGAGTGTGTGCAGCAGCTTGACCTGAGAAATTATTTTCTTATTATTACCTTACTGTTCATTTTGAACTGACATCAGTGTTTTGGGAAGAGTATATTTTCATGTGTAGTTCTACCACAGATTTGGCATGAAATTTCATTTAAAGTGGTATTAAAAAGGTCTTAAAAAGTCTTAAATTTAACTTGTTTATACCTGTAGACACCCTAAGTACATCCTTGGCCTCAGAAGCTAGTATTGCCCCCTTTAGCAGAGATAACTTCTTGTAGACATTTTGCATAATTGTCCACTCGTCTCTGACATCGGCTTGCTGAAATTTTTGACCACTCTTCAGTTGCAAGATGTTTGAGGGTTTTCTTGCATGTACTGCCTGTTTCAAATCCCCCCACAACATTTCAATGGGATTCAAATCTGGGCTTTGACTAGGCCATTCCATAACCCTCCAGTTCTTCTTTTTGAGCCATTCTTTGGTGGATTTGCTAGCCCGCTTAGGATCATTATCCTGTTGAAAGGTCCACTTCTGGTTCAGCTTCAACTTTCGGACAGATGGCTTCCCATTATCTTCAAGCACTCTTTGATATGATGCAGAATTCACAGTTGAATCAATGACTGCAAGCTGTCCAGTCCCTGAGGCAGTGAAGCAACCCCAAACCATAACATTTCCACCACCATGCTTCACAGTTGGTATGAGGTTCTTCTCCTGACAAGTCTTTGGTCTGCGCCAAACATGTCTACTGTTACTGTGGTCAAACAACTCTATCTTTGATTTGTCTGTCCAGAGCACATTGTTCCAAAAGGCCTGGTCTTTGCCTATATGTTCATTGGCAAGCTGTATTCTTGCTCTAATGTTCTTTTTGGACAGCAAAGTCTTTTTCCTGGCACGCCTCCCATGCAGGTCAAATTTGTGCAATCTCTTTCTGATTGTAGACGCATGCACTTTGACACCAACAGTTGCAAGAGTTACCTGCAGATCCTGTGATGAAATTTTGGGGTTCTTGGAGACTTCTTTTTGCATCAAACGGTCTGCTCTTGGGCTGAATTTGCTGGCACGGCCAGTCCTAGACAAATTGGCAGTCGTTTGAAATCTACACCACTTGTAGATGATTTTCCTTACAGTGGAATGATTTATTTCAAATAATTTAGAGATCTTTTTAAATCCCTTGCCAGACTCATAGGCATCCACAACCTTTTTTCTGAAGGCCTTAGAGAGCTCTTTAGATCTTGGCATGATGACACCACACACTTCAATAGCAAAGAGAACACCAGACCCTATGTAAATGTCAGGTTTAAATAAGACAGATTCCACTTGCACTCCCTAAGGAGGTTCTAATCATTAGTACCTAATCTGGAACACCTGATTCTAATTTTATGGATCTGAAAATGTGATGAATGTAGGGGTGTACTTACTTTTTCCATGTGACTGATCTGTTTTTTTGTTTAATTAAATTATGAAAATGACTATTTGTTGGAGTATATCACCTTTATTAATAGGCACTGTTTCAAGGAGGATCAAATATTTGCTTGTTCAAATATGTCAACAATTTTCATGGGGTGTACTTCATTTTTCACGTGACTGTGGATTGGTTGATGTCCTCATCTTTCCAGTTGACTGTGAAGTGAACTCAGTCAAATACTGATGTGAATGGGTGATGTGTTTGAAGCAGAAAAGGCCAAAAATGAAGCTGAAGGACCAGCTTTATATTTTAATCTTTTACTTGTTTGAACAGGCATGCAAAGACAAACTACATACATGACTGCCTCAGAGGAACGTAAGAGTTCAACTGGACCTAGTAACACAGGGGCACAGAGAGCAGGGGTGGATATCATTACATGGCCCTTGGTGTCTTCTCACAGGTAACAAAAACATGTCATCCTAATCAGCCAAAATGTTTTAGTTATACTATGTAGGGCCACATGTAAGATGACCTAATAATAGCTGCATAATTCCTTAATAGGAGTCACATACACTATCATGAATGCATATGCTAGTTGGTATGGACTGTCATTTTTTGCTATAGCTGTATCCATGTTGTAAGTGACATTACCCTAACATTCTGAGTGTGTCATGGTAAAGCCACATTAAACAAGGACAGTAAAATAAGTGCTTATGAATATTTATGTGGCACTTATGATGGGGTTGTGTCATACCTTTGTAAGATTCAGAATATGCCTCTTCATGGAACGGTTCACAGTTTTATTTTCCCAGTGAGTATTAAGATTATTTCTGCAGTCTGGTCTTGATCTTCCTCTCTGTTCTGTGTGTGAGGAGGGAGTCAGGGCTGGAAGATGGTGAGTGTGTGATTTGCCCTCTGTCCTCCTGGTAGTGCTGGTATACATGCATTCTCAATCCTCGCAATGCCTCATGCACAGTCTTATTACAAGAAGCCCACACTGAAGGAAAGATACTTTGTAGAGCAAGGTTGTTGGCTACTTGTCTACTTGTTGCGCTCTGATCTCAGGTGTGCTGAGAGAAGATGTCGAAAAACCAGTCAATCAATCCCACTGATCTCAAAGGCTATCAAACTCTCCTACTCTCCTTCTCAACCAACATCTCTGCTGCCAAGTCGGGTTACTACAATGACAAAATAAGCAATACCACTGACTCTCAGAAACTATTTTCCACCTTCAAAACACTACTGTCTGCCCCCACCTCCACCTGACAACCCTGTCAGCAAACGACTTTGCTTCTTTTTTTACTGAAAAGCTGGCAGTCATAAGCAGGCAATTCTCTGAGCCTCTCAGAGATAATCAGTCTCCCCCAGTTAAGAGCACAGTACATTCAAACAATTCAAAATGTAGCAGTCCTACTACATGTCCTCCTCTGTCTTCCCCGGAAAATGGCGTAACACACTCAAAGCCTTCATGTAGCAGTCCTACTACATTCCCAGCCAGCAGCACTTCATATGTGTGTGGCAGTCCTACCACATCTCCACTGTCTCCCTCGGTCAATGCTGCATCACTTTCTTCGTTCACCTCTCTCTGAGAGAGAGGTATTGAAACTCCTGACTTGTAGCTATTCTGCTACATGTCCAGTGGACCCTATTCCTACCAAACTCCTGACCATCTCTCCCACAATTGTGGCAGCATTCACTCGTGATAAATGCTTCATTTGCCTCCGGAGTGTTCCGAACTCTTTTCAAACAGGCTAGAGTAACACCTCTACTCAAAAAGCCTTCTCTCAACCCTGCTCATGTTGAGAATTATCAGCTGGTCTCTTTACTTCCATTCCTATCCAAGGTTATTGAAAGGGCGGTATTTAAACAGGTCTCAGAATTCCTCTCTAGGAATGACCTCCTTGGCTCAAACCAATCTGGTGCAGATCACGGATTGTCTTGCAGACATATCCTTATGGATGAAGGCACGCCACCTTCAGCTAAACCTCTCTAAAACGGAACTCTTGGTCATCCCAGTCAAGCCATCCATGCATCACAGCATCAATTTAAAGCTTGCCTTAAATACTCTCAAACCTTCTAAGGTTGCAAGAAACCTGGTTGTCATGATTGATGACCAGTTGTCCTTCTCGGACTATGTTGCCTCAGTCTCTCGGTCGTGCCGCTTTGCACTATACAATATCCACAGAATCCTACCTGACTCAATATGCTACCCCGCTTCTGGTACAGGCCATGGTTATCTCCCGCCTCGACTACTGCAATGCCCTCCTAGCTCTCCTCGCAGGCCTCCCAGCCTGTACCACCCAGCCTCTGAAGACGCACCTCTTCAGACTCTACCTGGACTGACCCAGCACACAATTGCTGCCCCCCCCAATCAGTGCTGTTGTAAATTGCTGTGCTTTTTAAATTGTTTCTTGTCGTCGCCTTTACACTGACACTCATTGCGCTGTTTGAAGTTGTTGAAGTTTGCTGTTTGAAGGTGTATGGTATTAGTTGCCTTATACGCTGTAGTTGTACAAATCTGACAGTACTGTGTCCTCAAACAGACCTTGCTCTCAGCTGAGAACTGTCTCATTGTGGAACTGTACACATCCTGTCGCCGTACTGTCGCTACACTTACTGTATGCACTTTTGTAAGTCGCTTTGGATAAAAGCGTCTGCTAAATAAATAAATGTAAATGTAGCTGGCCTCCCAGCATGTGTGGTGAAATCACTACAAATGGTTCAGAACGCGGCGGCGCATCTGATTTTCGATCAGCCCAAAAGGACCCATGTTACCCCTTGCTCATTGAGCTCCATTGGCTAGCCGTGGCTGCCTGTATCAAATTTAAGTCTCTCATGCTTGCCTACACAGTGACCTCTGGGTCTGCTCTGACACACCTGAGCTCAATCACACAGGCTTACTCTCCTCGGCCGTTTCGTTCCTCCCAGGAACGTCGTCTACCATTGCCACCCCTACACACAAGGCAATCTCAGTCCAGACTATTCTCATATGTAGTTCCCCGCTGGTGGAACGAGCTACCTTATGCTATCAGAGCAGGGGTGTCCCTCTCTATCTTCAAGAACCTCCTGAAGACCCAGCTCTTCCGAAAGCACCTCCTCTTCTAACAACTCTAACACAATTCCATCTCCGCGCACTTTCTGCCTCACACTTCTTTCTCCTGTCACTACTTTTTTGTCTCCTTTGCCTGTTTATCTGTATCACTAACAATATTGTGGGCTGAGCACCTCCCTTTGACAAAACCTGTTTGATCAATGTTGATAAGAGTAGGGAGCACAGACTCAAGTCAGATGGCCAAAATCTTAACTAGGATCTTGAAGTCCACGTTAAGCAGGGAAATGGGGTGGTAAGATACTCAGGTATTCATCTGAGGTACTCATCGGAGGGTTTGCCTTTCTTTATTATCAAGGAAATATTAGCCTCCATCATGGAGTCAGGAACATTACCAGAGTTAAAAGAAAATTGCAACGTCATGCATAGGTTTAACCAAGATGTCCCTAAACTTCTTGTAATACTCTGCAGTGAAGCCATCTGGCCCAGGCGCTTTACCATTAGGGAGGCCCATTATACAATTCTGAATTTCACTAAGTTCAATTGGTTTATTAAGGGCTTAAAGACATTCATAGTATCGGTTGAGTTAAGGCCCAACTGGGAAACATATAGCCGCTCATAGAATGTTCTGAAAATCTTATTTATATCTTTACTATGATAAGAGGCTTTTCCATGTTCATCTTTGACTGAGGAGATGGTCTGAGTATAAGAGCGACAGCGGAGTAGATTTGCCAAATACCTATTGGGCTGCTATGGTGTTTTGTAATGTTGTTAGTTCAGGACAGAGTTGGTTCCACAAACAGCCCTGCTGAAATTTTACACTCTGTGATGTTGGACGTGTTGTCTAGGATTGTCATGTTTTTGATTATTTTAGGCTGTGGCACTATGTGAAACATCAGTGGTTTGTAGAAAGGGGCAGGGGTCTGAAATTCTCTGAAAGGATTCAATGGAGAACCTCAGAGACACTCCAGATTGGATTGGTTTAAGCCCACCCGTCTTGGTCTGGTGAGCTTTCCAAACTTCTTGGCTTCTTATCCATGTTTTGCCTAAAGCTATAAAGAAGTTCCTTGCAAGATGGTCGCCCAGTGCTTGTCAGCCCCTCCAGTGACTTATCCTCTATGGACACTGCTGATGTAGTGGTTGAGCTGGCCATGTTTTCCTCTCACAGCCAC
Source organism: Megalops cyprinoides (assembly GCF_013368585.1). NCBI lineage: Eukaryota > Metazoa > Chordata > Actinopteri > Elopiformes > Megalopidae > Megalops > Megalops cyprinoides. The sequence goes on along the minus strand of NW_023494723.1, from coordinate 722,347 downwards.
ACTGGGAGTATTCTTAGATGCAGGCTATCTGTCTGTGTCTGTTTCTGTGAATAGAACAGCTTTTGCGTGACACTGAGAGGCATGATGCTGAGAGAGGTGAATCTGCAACATGCAGCAAAAATCCCACCAACGTGAAAAATGCCTCAATACCCAAAGTATGACAGCAGGGAACTGCAGATGATGGCAGTGGCCATCTTCGAAAAGGGGAGATCGCAGGACTCGTCACCTTGCCAGGGAGACATTACATTACAATACATTCATTTAGCAGCCCCTTTTATCCAGAGTGACTTCCAGCACAATAGAATGTAATTGTATCCATTGAATGAGCAACAGTGCCAGACCAGGTTAACAACACTCCCAGACCAGTGAGTGTGAGCATAACACTCTTTTAGCGCTATCACTATCACTAGTGCAACCTGACTAGACAAGGGAAGCCAAATATACTACCGTATTTCAATCACTAGATCACAGAATCCAAAACACATCGCAATACTACATGTAAAATAAACAGACACAACCTCAAGCTGAGCAGTGGCACACACACTGATATCCAGGTCATTAAATCACTTTATTGGCATTTAGCAGACACTGTTATCCAGTGTGACTTACATCAGTTACAGTTCTTTTACGATGTTGTAACATATATTATACAGCTGGATATTTACTGAGGCAATTGTGGGTTAAGTACCTTGCCCAAGGGTACAGCAGCAGTGGTCCAGCAGGGAATCAAACTGGCAACCTTTCAGTTATGAGTCCTGGTCTTTAACCACTGTGCTACACTGCACAGAGTTGACATGACAATTATAGCAGCACAGCAGCTAGCTGATGGAAGGAAGACAAGTGAACACATCCATAACTAAAAATCATGACAACACCATGGGAGTAGGCATGTAGGTCTGGTCCGTTTCCTCCTTGGCTCTGTGTTTGAAATGCCTTGGAATTAGTAGGACCAAAATTGCACTAGCCAGAATGAGTGGAAATGTCAGTATCCATAAGTCCCTCAGTGTCAGTATATAAGTAATGGGGAAAGTGAAGGTCAGTATCATCAGCTCGATGTCTTGCCAATTAAACACGTATGCAAATAAGATGTTAAAATTCCATTTTTACGGGGTGAAGCTCATTTAATGAGTAATTTGCAGATGAGTTGTGATGTTGTATAATTCACAAATAAAATCCCCTCCAATGTCAGATTCTCTTAGGGTGAGATATTGGCTGGGCCTGTTATTTTAATCTATTTTATTTTTGGTTCATCAAGCTCAAAAACTGAACAGAAACTTTTATTATTTCAGAGTTTATAGCATTGAAAGGAAAAACATTTGCAGGAAACGTTTAATTTACATTTACATTTATTCATTTAGCAGACGCTTTTATCCAAAGCGACTTACATAGGTTACAGTTCTTACAATGTTATCCATTTATACAGCCGGATATTTACTGAGGCAATCATGGGTTAAGTACCTTGCCCAAGGGTACAGCAGCAGTGTCCCAACGGGGATCGAACCAGCAACCTTTCGGTTACAAGTCCTGCTCCTTAACCACTATGCTACACTGCCGCCCCATAATTTAATGCTAATTTTAATTTAATGTTTAATGCTATGTGCATGTATATTAATATTATATTTTGGTTAAAATAGGGAAATCTCTGAGTAAATATGCTCCCCAGGAACACCTAGCCTAGCATTTTGGCCTATTTGTTGTTATAATACTCATTTTAACACAGGTAACCCAGGACATGAAGATCTTTAGTTTAGCTGTTGAGCCTGATGACACTTTATGAAGTAAATTTGTATGGAGGCCTGGTATGGAGGATTGACACATGCTCAGTGTCCATAGTCACTGGTGACATGAGATGACTCATGAATTGGTTTGTGAGGGAGCAGTGTTCAGAGAGAAGCTTGTTCCAAATAATACAGAAAATAATGAAACATGGCATCACTGTTAGTTTCAATAAATGCATGAAATGCCTAGTATCAACAGTAACAGAGAACTGCTTATGTAAAGGTTTTTAAGGATGTTGAGTTGAGGATGTGGCATGTTCCAGCATAAGGATGTTGAGTTGAGGATGTAATATGTTCCAGCATGTTCCACGATAAATGTGTGCTAATTTATCACTAGTGCTACCTCCTTTTTGCAGGAAATCCAGGCTTTTTTTAAGATGTGACAGCTGGCCAGTAAGTCGATTATGACCCAAGATTCCTTGCAACACCCTGAACATGTGCAAATGAAAATTCATTTGCCTCCTAGCCAGGTTTCTTCCTGTTAGTTAGGGAGTTTTTCCTTGCCACTGTTGCCTTAGGCTTGCTCTCAGGAGGTCTCAGGCCTGGTAACAATGTAAAGCTGCTTTGTGACAACTTGTGTTGTAAAAAGCAGTATATAAATAAATACATTGAATTGAATTGAAATGCAAGACTATAGGAGGAATATTCTAAATGTTCATTAGAGGACATCCCACCTGTTTTATTTGTATTTATCAAAGCCAAAATATTCAGGTTATGATTGTAGGAATAAGGTGTGTACATGACTCGCATCAGAATCAGAATGCTTGAATATTTGAGTTAATGTTGGTACTTTAATGTGCGTTTTACTTCCAGCAATGATGGTAGGCTTAACCCATAAGCTTAATGTAAACTTGTGCTGAAGCAGGATGTTACAGAGGATCACCTTGCAGTTTTGTCCCAGCATGCATTACCAGCCAATCCTAGCTGACATGCCTTCAAGCACTGAGGCAAGGTCAATGCACTGATATGATGGGGCAAGAGCAGCTGGTTCCAAGGTTACGCTGATTGGGGAGCACCCTTCTTCTGTACTGGAGACACTGCTGGTGTGCTCAGAGCCCTCATTTCTGCAGGTTCTGTTAAGGGGTAAAATCCTCATTGCATTTTAATTGCTCGCTGTTGACTTCACTCCCAGCCATGATGCAACCACGGATTGGTGTCCCGGCAAACTGCACGGTGGTAATCCGGCAGCCATCTGCTCACAGTTCATTTCCCTGAATGTGACAGTTAATTCCATCCCCCTGCATCACATGCTGTGCAGAATGGTTGTATTTTCTCATGTGGTCAGCCAGTCAGCAGTTTCTCTCTTTCGCGGGGCTGCTCATGCTAACGAGACCAAGAGAGAAAGTACCAAACAGGAGAGCCTCTCGCCACGTGGTGATCGCAGTGTCCTCCATTGGTTTTGGGAGCCTGTCACAGAGAGGCCAGCATAAAAGCATGGGGCACTCCGGATCTCCTTGGCAGTCCAGCGCTCTGTTCTGTGAAAGCAGTGTGGGTATAGGTGTGTGTGTGTGTGTGTGTGTGTATGTGAGAGAGAGAGAGAGAGAGCAGGGTCCTGCTTTCCCTGTCTGTGTGTAGGCCTTTCTTTGGAGAACAGGAATCAGGCAGGTGGTGGCTGAGTCACCACACGCCAAAGGAACAGTCTGGTCATAGATCCCTCCCTCACTATTTCCACAACGATTCAGAAAGTCTGCATGTGCCAGAATGTGTTAGTAAGCCTCTCCTGGCAAAACGACTGTCTCCAATGGGATTGCTGTCAGCATAATATCCACTGAAGGGCTTTACGTAAGAAAACAAAACAAACAAAAAAAAACTTTTCTGATTAGGCACTTATTGCTGCACACCCCGCAGAGAGGGTTGAGGGAAAGTCACTGGTTGCAGTCTTTGATAAGGGAAGACTGTATATCCATTTTTCTCATTCCAAGGTCAATCAGTGAATTGGAATGAGGAAAATCATCCCAGTATGTTACTCACAGTTCTCCTGGGGCTGTGGTTGTCCGGGCTGACCATAGGCCATCTCACCCTTCACAGGTAATTAAGTGGTGAAAAGCTGCCAGTACAGGAGAGCAGAGGACGAAAAGAGAGCTTTGAGGGTAGAGCAGAGGGAAGGCACTGGACCAGAACAAATACAACATAAACCGTCACTTAAAGCCCAGCTTTGTGTGATGTGTTTAAACATCTGTGTTTACCTGAAGCAACATTCACTCTACTACTGTTGCTGTGGACACTACTGTGTGTTCAGAATTGGTTTTTGTACTTTTGAGCCATTAGTCTAATGGTATGTTAGTTATTGCTGAGACTGTTTACAGCACTTTAAACTTTACCACAGAGGCAAAATGTCCTGAGAGCTAATGAGCACTAAGCGGAATGTGAGCAAAAGATTCTTTAAAGAGCTGTGAAGTAATTATAGCACCTCTGACTGGAGCTGAGTTTCAGCCTCAGCTCCAGCTGTGGATTAGTGTTCTATTTCATTACTCACAATGAAGGTCCCCAGAGTTAAAACAAAAATATTGAAAGTCTAATCTTCTACAAGCATTTATTTGGCTCTGTAATGTAGCAGCAGTGTGGACAGTGTTACGACCCTGTCTGGGGGGGGGGGGGGGGGGGGTGAACATAAACTCAACGTCCTCCTACCCCTGCTACATGAACAACACACACACACACACACACACACACACACACACAGCGTATTTCACGTCAGCCTTTTTCATTTTTTTTTCTTTGAATGAAAAATACTTCAGGGGTGAGCCAGGCCAAAATAATAAACAAAACACAAAACACAACTAACTGGGGAAGAGGGAAGCTAGCTAACCTACCGAGAAAAAAAATAAAACGAAATACAAAGCAACTTCCCTAACTCCCTAACTAACAAAAACGGGAAAACGGTCATAAAAAAATGGCACTCACCCCCTAACAAATATAAGTTACACAATACAACGGACACACACGTCCGTAGTCCAGCACACTCTCGTTGGCAATGTAAGCGGGTGGGGGGTTCGCAGCAGGGAGAAAGAGGTCCTGCCCAGATGCCGCTTTTCAAATCTCCCTGCCTGTCTTCCAGCCAATCGCCGCGATCCGACAATCGCAGTGTAACCTGAATGGGGAGCAAGAGGGAGAGAGAGAGAACACACACAAATACGTCCTGGGATGTAACACCCCCACACACAAGAACAAACATTGATGTTTTTATACAATATGGCACCATCACGATCACCCAGTGGTAACATTTCGCACTCAAGAAATCACCCAGAAATTCACACGCGGGACAAAGCGTCCGCCACTACGTTGTCAAACCCTTTTTTGTGGTGAATCTCTAACAGGAACGATTGCGCTAGCAACCACCATCTCATCAGCCTCTGGTTGGAGTTGCACATCCAGCTCAAAAACACCAGTGGGTTAAGGTCGGTGTAAACCACGATGGGGAGAGTGCTTGACCCAGTTGAGGCAGAGACCCTTGCTGTGTTCAAGTCTAGACTTGATGCAGTTTTGGATACTCTTTAATTAAGAAATGGCGAGCTTAGTTGGGCCGAATGTCCTGTTCTCGTCATCATATGTTCTTCTTATGTTCTTCTTCTTCTTATAAGAAATACTTTAAACTTCTGTAGCACCAGCAGGAGGGCCAAGGTTTCCATATCAGTGGTACTATAGTTGAGTTGGTGTTTGGTGAACTTTTTAGAGTAGAAACTAACGGATAATCAATGCCAAAGGAATCCTCCTGCAGCAGAACCGCTCCAGCGCCAGCAGCACTCGCATCCACCTCTAATTTAAATGGCTGGGCAAGATCTGGAGCAGCAAGCACAGGTGCGTTACAGAGCAGGGACTTCACTGAGTCAAACACACGTTGACACTCCACCGTCCACACAAACTCTTTATCTGCACAGAGCAGATCAGTGAGCAGAGACGCAACACTAGAAAAATTAGGGCAAAAGGCTCGGTAATAACCAGCCATGCCGAGGAATTGTCACAACTTTCGCCCCGTCATGGGCACAGGAAAATCCACGATGGCAGCGACTTTAGCCTCCACGGGTTGCACCTGACCTTAGCCAACCTGTTTACCCAAATAGGTGACTGTTGCTTTGCCGAACTCACACTTTGCCAGGTTCAGTGTGAGCAAAACTGTGTATTGTAAGAAACTAGCTGGAGTAACAAAGGCAGATACTTCAGAGACACAAGGAGTTAACGGTACTTGCCAGTACCCTTTTAGCAGGTCCAGTTTGGTTATGAACCGTGCAGTACCAACCTTATCTACGCAGTCCTCTATGCAAGGTAACAGGAAAGAATCCGGTTTGGGTACTGCGTTCAGTACAGAACCGAACCGTACCGTCAGGCTTAGGCACTAAAATACACAGAGAGCTCCATGGACTAGAGCTTGGGATGGCAAAACCGTTCTCCAACAAGTACTCAACCTCTTTCTGCATCGTGATCTTCTTTGCTGGATTCACATGGTAGGCATGCTGTTTAATCAGAGCATGTCCACCAACATCGATGTCATGCAACAACACAGAGGTTTGAGTCGGGGCATCAGAAAATATAGATGGATGGCTCTGAATCAACTGGATTGTCAGTATGGGCCGATACAGACAGGTGCAACAAATGCGACTCCAGGTCTCCTAAAATTTCGAGTTCTGTAGTCGACCGCAGGACATAGGGGCATAGCGCATTACCAGCCCATCCTCCTCAGGACAGTAAGAGGGCGCTAGGGAAACAGAAGCCACACCCTTCACCTCAGAGTTCACCAGTAAAGAAACGTTTTTTTTTTTTTTTTATCAGCATCACGGTCGACACAAGGCTTCAACATGTTGATATGACACACACAAATTTTGCGCTTTCGAACTGGTGTCTCAATCACGTAATCGGTCTTGCTGAGCTTTGACACGGTCACGTAAGGACCAGAGATCCGAGCTTACAAAGCCGATCCGGGAAATGGAAGCAACACAAGCACTCGCGCACCCGGAGCAAAATCTCGATGCACAGCCCTTCTATTGAAGTGGGCTTTCATTTTAGACTGAGACAACCCCCAAAGACTCTTTCATGGCAGCGCAAGCCCTGTGAAGGCACTCGTGAAAAGAGCTCACATAGTCTAACACGTTAGACTCACAACTGGTTTTGTCGGACACTAAGGTTTCCCGGAGCAGTCTCAATAGTCCGCGAATCACGTGCCCAAACACCAATTCAGCGGGACTGAAACCCAGGGATTCTTGCACCATCTCCAGGGCAGCAAACAACACCAGGGGAAGCCCCTCATCCCACTCATTTCCAGATTCGAAGCTATATGTGCTATATCTGAGATATTCTGTATCACGATGCAGTGCACTGTCAAAGGTATGTTAGTCATTACTGAACCATTAACATGTACGCCAAAGCTGAAAGCTTCCATTAACAGGGCATTATAGCTTGAGAAAGAAAAATGGTGATTGATCCAGGAGGATGATGTTGAGACTACCCCTCCCACCCCTGCATTTCCCATCTCCTTCATCTTAGTTCCCTTGATATACTTGTGTGTGAAACTCTATTACCTTTGGGCGGAGCTCTCCCCTTGGGTTCATCGGCTCCATGGCCGCCATGCATCATCCTCAGGGCAGTGGATAAGCTGCAAGGGGCATGGTGGGTGCAGGAAGAGGCTGTTTTGGCTGCCATCCCCAGACTCACAGAGAACCCTGTTGTGATTAAAGCCTTGTTTGATTTCAGAGTGCTGTCACTTCTACAAGCGTATGCAGTGTGCTTGCTTCTCCGCTGTGTGATTAATGACACACCAGCAGCTCCCTTTCTGTCTTTCACATGGACTCCATTGTCTAGTCAAGTCAAGATAGATATCAGGGAGTTGAGGAGCCTGACTGCCTGAGGGAAAAAACAGTTGCAGTGTCTGACAGCTCCGGTACCTTCTGCCGGATGGTAGGGGGGTGAACAGTCCGTGGGAGGGGTCAGTGGCAATGCTGGTTGCATGCCGGATGCAGTGTTTATTAAAGAGCTCCTTCATGGTTGGGAGAGGGACCCCAATGATCCACTCAGCTGTCCTCACTATTTGCCATAGGGACTTGCAGGCAGCAACGTTGCAATTCCCGAACCAGATGGTGATACAGCTGCAGAGGATACGCTCTATGGTCCCTCGGTAGAAGGTGGTGAGGATGGGAGGAGGGAGGCTGGTTTTCTTCAGCCTCCGCAGGAAGTGGAGACATAAGAACATAAGAACATATGATGACGAGAACAGGCCGTTCGGCCCAGCTAAGCTCACCATTTCAATTAAAGAGTATCCAAAACTGCTTCAAGTCTGGACTTGAACACAGCAAGGGTCTCTGCCTCAACTACATGACCTGGCCACCCAATCCATGTTGTGGAAGCTGAGTTTAGCTGCAGCTTCAAAAGGGGTGGAAAAATGACGGACGCTGAACGGTCTTTTTAACTTTTACTGAGAGGAAATAAAAGGAATACACATAAAAGACTGCTTTCAGTATCTTCATTCTGACCATTACACTCTTCTTCTTCTGTTCTTTTTTTAAAAGGCTTCTTTTTCTAACGGTTTTGTAAACACAACCGCCACTTATTGGGCATTCTGAGTAACAACACCTAACGTTAACTCCATCAATACATGCAATAACTCAACAGTAATCACTTGCCTTTAACTGTATTTTTTAACTCTGTTTACTATTTATCTTTTTAATCCAAATAATAATGAACAAATTAATAAACAATGAACTTAATGTGTTTTTACCAAAAAGGATACAACACATGTATTGATAACTCTTTGTGTAAAATAATATTTCCTTATGTCAGTGCGGAACTTCCATTTCCATTTTTGTCCTCTTGTTCCGCAGACTGAACTCACCCTAAAAATGTATTGTAGTTAACCTTATTGAGTCCTTTTATAAATGTAAAAACTCAATTAAATCGCCCCTAAGCCTCCTCTCGCTAAGTCTAAATAGGTTAAGTAACTTGAGTCTTTCCTCGTAGCTTTCAATTTCATGCCAGGAAGTAATTTAGTTTCCCTTCTTTGAACTATTTCAAGAACCTCAATATCTTTCTTATAGTGTGGTGCCACAGTATTCCAAGTGAGGTCTGACTAAAGCATTGTATAATTTCAGTATAACCTCCTAAGATTTATACTTAATACTTTTGGCTATATATCCCAGCATCCTGTTGGCCTTTTTTACTGCTACAGCACACTGCCCAGATCCTGTTAAGCTTGGGTCAACTATTACTCTCAAGTCTTTTTAAAATTGAGCACATTCTAGTTTTTTTCCCCCCTGAAGTAGTCTTGTTTAAGGTTCTTATTTTCCACATGCAAGACTTTACATTATCATCTGCCAGGTATCTGCCCACTTTTGGATGCTGTTTAGGTCTTCCTGTATTACCTTAGTTGATTTTAAACTGTTGGCTAGACCCCCTGGTTTTGTGTCATCTGCAAATTTTACTGTTTTACTACTAACCTCTGCATCAAGATCATTTATGTATATAAGGAATATCAAAGGCCCCAACACCGATCCCTGCGGGACTCCACTTCTTACAGGACCCTGCTCTGATACAATTCCTCCCGCACTTACTTTCTACAGTCTGCTTTCTACTAGACAACCAACTTCGAACCCACTCAGTGATAGCTCCAGTAATTCCTGCCGATTTCATTTTCAATATGAGCTTCTCATGTGGTACTTTGTCAAATGCCTTTTGAAAGTCCAAATAGATAATATCATAAGCTTGGTTTGAGTCCAAACATGCTGTAGCTTCCTCGAAGAGGTAAAGGAGGTTTATTAAGCATGACCTCCCTCTGCGAAAACCATGTTGGCTATCATTTAAGACACCATTTTGTTCCAGGAATAATTCCAAATTATCTCTAATGATGGATTCCAGGAATTTACATGTGATACAAGTTAAGATGACACGCCTATAATTTCCTGGATCAGTCAAGTCTCCTTTCTTGTAGATACTATGGTACTGTACTACTATGTGGTACTATACTGCCATGTTTCCAGTCATCTGGTATTTCTCCAGTTTTAAGGGATTGTTTAAAAAATAACTGTCAGAGGCTTGTACACCACTTCTGCTTGTTCCCTGAGAACTCTTGGATATATTCCATCAGGGCCTGCTGCCTTATTTGTTTTAAGTTTTTGAAGTTTATCTAGTACTTCTGCATCATTTAAATCAATTTCCTCCATAAGTCTCTGAGAACTGACTGCACCTGAAGACATATGCGAAAACACTTCACTAGTGAAACTCTCCACAAAGTAACTGTGTATCAGCAATAGCTTTGTTATCATAAACCATAACTCCATCCTTATTTTTTATACCTTCATTTATACCTTCATCCTTAACTATCCTTTTTCGACTGTAATATTGAAAAAAGCGTTTAGAGTTGCTCTTTGCATCTAGTGCAATCTGTCTTTTTACTCTCTGAGCTCTCCAACTTGTATTTTCTAAATAATTTACTTTTTTGTTTCAAATAATGACTTATTCATCCATGGTGGATACTTCTTTTTCAGCTTCCCTTAACTTACTTGCAGAATGAATTTACGCTGTACATCCAGAATAATCGTTTTAAATGTGCACCACATTTCTTTCACAGTTTTACCATCTAGAAGAGGTACCCAGTTTATATTCCTTGTATAATCACGCAAGTCAGCTTGTCTAAAGTTTAAAACTCTAGCATTGGAGAATGCAGGCTTAACTTGCCAAAAAACTTCAAATGTAACTGCACTATGGTCACTTGTTTTGAGTGGTTCCCCTACCTCAGTACTGCCTGTTCTATCAGGATTATTACACAGAACCAGATCTAGAATTGTGTTCTCTCTCGTAGGTTGAGTAACAGACTGTATCAAAAAACAGTCATTTACAACATCCAAAAACTCTTCCTCACATTTACCTTGACCTGACACAGCTTCCCAATTAATTGAAGGGTAATTGAAGTCCCCCATTACTATTGTCTCACCCTCCTGACATGATAGTTTAATGTTATCAAAGAGAGTACTACTGACATTGCTATCTGAGGCTGGTGGCCTATAGCATACTCCAACATTCAGGCCTTTTTCATTTTCCCCCAATATCTTAATCCATATGTCTTCACTAACACCAAGGGGCTCCATTCCTGGTATTTCCTGAGTATTAAGATTATCCTTTACATAGAGAGCTATGCCTCCTCCTCTTCTATTGATTCTATCTTTTATCTATCTCTTAGCAGCTTGTATCCCTCTACGTTGTACTCATCCCCATTCCCTGGACCAAGCCCAACAACATCAAAGTTACTATTACTCATAACGGTTTCCAGATCGAGAATTTTATTTTTTATGCTTCTAGCATTTAAACAGAGAATTTGTTAAAGATGAAATGGAATATCGGGCTCAACTCTCTTGTACATAACTTAATTACACGCCCACATATATTATCTGGTCCATGACTTTTATTAATTTTTGTCTTGAGGAAGACATTTTCAACATCTGTACATGTAATGTGGGTGTGCTGATTATTTTTGAGTTTATATTGAAGTTCTTCAACCTCCTGACTGAAATCAAACTTATCAAAACGGTTATAAAAGCAATTCAATGCATTAGCAAGCTCATTATCAGATTTAAAACCCTCAAGGGAGATATGGCTACTGTTACTCTGGTTCTGAATACCAGCTATAGTTTTCATACTGGACCAGGCAGAGCCAAGGTTGTTCTCAGCCATTCTTTGTTCAAGTTTGGATTTATATCTTTGTTTGGCTTTGGATATCTCAGTTTTCAGCTCTTTGGTGGCTGCATGTAAATCAGTGGCAGTACCATGTTTCTGGGCCTGCCTTTTTTTCCGCAGACAGTTTTTTATAGACTCATTCACCCATGGTTTATTATTAGGATAAATCTTGATTTGTTTACATGGGATGATCATATCCCTACAAAAAGCCACATATGAACACACCACATCAGTGAGTTCATCCAAGTTATTACAGGATTCCTTAAAAGTGTCCCAGTCTGTGCAGTCATAACACTCCTGAAGGCACATAACTGATTCTTCCGTCCATTCCTTTACTTCCTTGATTTGCACTTGTTCCCTTCTCAAGACAGATCTGTACTTGGGGATGAGTTGAATACAGTTATGGTCCGCAGAGCCCAGCGGGGGCAGTGGAATTGATTTGTAAGCGTCCTTCACTGTACCATAGCATAGATCCAGTGTCTTTCCCCTCCTGGTTGGACAGTTGACATACTGGTAAAGGTCTCTCATTGACTTTTTCAGAGTAACATGGTTAAAGTCACCTAAGATAAAGTTCGGAGCGTCGGGTGAGAGTGTTTGTAATTTTTGGATGACATCAGAAATAACATGGCAAGCAAGTGGTGGCATTTGCCTTTGGGTGAATGTACACAACTGTTAGAAAAACTTGCGGAAATTCGCGTGGCAGATAGAATGGGCGAATTGACACGGACAGGAGCTCAATGTCGGGTAAGCAGATGCTTTCTCTGACAGTCACAGAAGTACAGTAGCGTCTATTAAGATATACACATACCCCGCCACCGAGCGTCTTCCTCGTTACGTCGGCATCTCTGTCCGTCCGGATAGGTGATCCGAAACCGTCAATCCACAGGTCTCGGTCCTGGTCATGGCCAGACAACCAGGTCTCCGTGAAGGCCAAAACGCAGCATTCCCGAAAGTCCTTCTGCAGCTGGACATTTCCCTGCAGTTCATCTAGTTTATTCCTGAGGGACTGTACGTTTCCCAAAATCATTGTGGGGAGGGGGAGCCGTTTGAGACTTTGCTTCTTCAGGCGTAAACGAACACCTCCGCGTTTGCCCCGTTTCCTCTTTTTTCTCTGCCATGCTGAATGTTCGGATTTGTGATCTTATACAATCTGGTAATTGTAAAGCCACATTTGGTGTGCTATGCACGCTCTCATAGCGGAGTTGAAGCAACTGGTCTCTGCTGTACACAGTTCTTGTTTGAGCGGCCTGCTTTGTGTCTCGGGCAAACAGCAGGCACGTCAACAGATTCCAGGTTAAAATCAGTCCCTCGGTAGAAGGTGGTGAGGATGGGAGGAGGGAGGCTGGTTTTCTTCAGCCTCCGCAGGAAGTGGAGACATAAGAACATAAGAACATATGATGACGAGAACAGGCCGTTCGGCCCAGCTAAGCTCACCATTTCAATTAAAGAGTATCCAAAACTGCTTCAAGTCTGGACTTGAACACAGCAAGGGTCTCTGCCTCAACTACATGACCTGGCCACCCAATCCATGTTGTGGAAGCTGAGTTTAGCTGCAGCTTCAAAAGGGGTGGAAAAATGACGGACGCTGAACGGTCTTTTTAACTTTTACTGAGAGGAAATAAAAGGAATACACATAAAAGACTGCTTTCAGTATCTTCATTCTGACCATTACACTCTTCTTCTTCTGTTCTTTTTTTAAAAGGCTTCTTTTTCTAACGGTTTTGTAAACACAACCGCCACTTATTGGGCATTCTGAGTAACAACACCTAACGTTAACTCCATCAATACATGCAATAACTCAACAGTAATCACTTGCCTTTAACTGTATTTTTTAACTCTGTTTACTATTTATCTTTTTAATCCAAATAATAATGAACAAATTAATAAACAATGAACTTAATGTGTTTTTACCAAAAAGGATACAACACATGTATTGATAACTCTTTGTGTAAAATAATATTTCCTTATGTCAGTGCGGAACTTCCATTTCCATTTTTGTCCTCTTGTTCCGCAGACTGAACTCACCCTAAAAATGTATTGTAGTTAACCTTATTGAGTCCTTTTATAAATGTAAAAACTCAATTAAATCGCCCCTAAGCCTCCTCTCGCTAAGTCTAAATAGGTTAAGTAACTTGAGTCTTTCCTCGTAGCTTTCAATTTCATGCCAGGAAGTAATTTAGTTTCCCTTCTTTGAACTATTTCAAGAACCTCAATATCTTTCTTATAGTGTGGTGCCACAGTATTCCAAGTGAGGTCTGACTAAAGCATTGTATAATTTCAGTATAACCTCCTAAGATTTATACTTAATACTTTTGGCTATATATCCCAGCATCCTGTTGGCCTTTTTTACTGCTACAGCACACTGCCCAGATCCTGTTAAGCTTGGGTCAACTATTACTCTCAAGTCTTTTTAAAATTGAGCACATTCTAGTTTTTTTCCCCCCTGAAGTAGTCTTGTTTAAGGTTCTTATTTTCCACATGCAAGACTTTACATTATCATCTGCCAGGTATCTGCCCACTTTTGGATGCTGTTTAGGTCTTCCTGTATTACCTTAGTTGATTTTAAACTGTTGGCTAGACCCCCTGGTTTTGTGTCATCTGCAAATTTTACTGTTTTACTACTAACCTCTGCATCAAGATCATTTATGTATATAAGGAATATCAAAGGCCCCAACACCGATCCCTGCGGGACTCCACTTCTTACAGGACCCTGCTCTGATACAATTCCTCCCGCACTTACTTTCTACAGTCTGCTTTCTACTAGACAACCAACTTCGAACCCACTCAGTGATAGCTCCAGTAATTCCTGCCGATTTCATTTTCAATATGAGCTTCTCATGTGGTACTTTGTCAAATGCCTTTTGAAAGTCCAAATAGATAATATCATAAGCTTGGTTTGAGTCCAAACATGCTGTAGCTTCCTCGAAGAGGTAAAGGAGGTTTATTAAGCATGACCTCCCTCTGCGAAAACCATGTTGGCTATCATTTAAGACACCATTTTGTTCCAGGAATAATTCCAAATTATCTCTAATGATGGATTCCAGGAATTTACATGTGATACAAGTTAAGATGACACGCCTATAATTTCCTGGATCAGTCAAGTCTCCTTTCTTGTAGATACTATGGTACTGTACTACTATGTGGTACTATACTGCCATGTTTCCAGTCATCTGGTATTTCTCCAGTTTTAAGGGATTGTTTAAAAAATAACTGTCAGAGGCTTGTACACCACTTCTGCTTGTTCCCTGAGAACTCTTGGATATATTCCATCAGGGCCTGCTGCCTTATTTGTTTTAAGTTTTTGAAGTTTATCTAGTACTTCTGCATCATTTAAATCAATTTCCTCCATAAGTCTCTGAGAACTGACTGCACCTGAAGACATATGCGAAAACACTTCACTAGTGAAACTCTCCACAAAGTAACTGTGTATCAGCAATAGCTTTGTTATCATAAACCATAACTCCATCCTTATTTTTTATACCTTCATTTATACCTTCATCCTTAACTATCCTTTTTCGACTGTAATATTGAAAAAAGCGTTTAGAGTTGCTCTTTGCATCTAGTGCAATCTGTCTTTTTACTCTCTGAGCTCTCCAACTTGTATTTTCTAAATAATTTACTTTTTTGTTTCAAATAATGACTTATTCATCCATGGTGGATACTTCTTTTTCAGCTTCCCTTAACTTACTTGCAGAATGAATTTACGCTGTACATCCAGAATAATCGTTTTAAATGTGCACCACATTTCTTTCACAGTTTTACCATCTAGAAGAGGTACCCAGTTTATATTCCTTGTATAATCACGCAAGTCAGCTTGTCTAAAGTTTAAAACTCTAGCATTGGAGAATGCAGGCTTAACTTGCCAAAAAACTTCAAATGTAACTGCACTATGGTCACTTGTTTTGAGTGGTTCCCCTACCTCAGTACTGCCTGTTCTATCAGGATTATTACACAGAACCAGATCTAGAATTGTGTTCTCTCTCGTAGGTTGAGTAACAGACTGTATCAAAAAACAGTCATTTACAACATCCAAAAACTCTTCCTCACATTTACCTTGACCTGACACAGCTTCCCAATTAATTGAAGGGTAATTGAAGTCCCCCATTACTATTGTCTCACCCTCCTGACATGATAGTTTAATGTTATCAAAGAGAGTACTACTGACATTGCTATCTGAGGCTGGTGGCCTATAGCATACTCCAACATTCAGGCCTTTTTCATTTTCCCCCAATATCTTAATCCATATGTCTTCACTAACACCAAGGGGCTCCATTCCTGGTATTTCCTGAGTATTAAGATTATCCTTTACATAGAGAGCTATGCCTCCTCCTCTTCTATTGATTCTATCTTTTATCTATCTCTTAGCAGCTTGTATCCCTCTACGTTGTACTCATCCCCATTCCCTGGACCAAGCCCAACAACATCAAAGTTACTATTACTCATAACGGTTTCCAGATCGAGAATTTTATTTTTTATGCTTCTAGCATTTAAACAGAGAATTTGTTAAAGATGAAATGGAATATCGGGCTCAACTCTCTTGTACATAACTTAATTACACGCCCACATATATTATCTGGTCCATGACTTTTATTAATTTTTGTCTTGAGGAAGACATTTTCAACATCTGTACATGTAATGTGGGTGTGCTGATTATTTTTGAGTTTATATTGAAGTTCTTCAACCTCCTGACTGAAATCAAACTTATCAAAACGGTTATAAAAGCAATTCAATGCATTAGCAAGCTCATTATCAGATTTAAAACCCTCAAGGGAGATATGGCTACTGTTACTCTGGTTCTGAATACCAGCTATAGTTTTCATACTGGACCAGGCAGAGCCAAGGTTGTTCTCAGCCATTCTTTGTTCAAGTTTGGATTTATATCTTTGTTTGGCTTTGGATATCTCAGTTTTCAGCTCTTTGGTGGCTGCATGTAAATCAGTGGCAGTACCATGTTTCTGGGCCTGCCTTTTTTTCCGCAGACAGTTTTTTATAGACTCATTCACCCATGGTTTATTATTAGGATAAATCTTGATTTGTTTACATGGGATGATCATATCCCTACAAAAAGCCACATATGAACACACCACATCAGTGAGTTCATCCAAGTTATTACAGGATTCCTTAAAAGTGTCCCAGTCTGTGCAGTCATAACACTCCTGAAGGCACATAACTGATTCTTCCGTCCATTCCTTTACTTCCTTGATTTGCACTTGTTCCCTTCTCAAGACAGATCTGTACTTGGGGATGAGTTGAATACAGTTATGGTCCGCAGAGCCCAGCGGGGGCAGTGGAATTGATTTGTAAGCGTCCTTCACTGTACCATAGCATAGATCCAGTGTCTTTCCCCTCCTGGTTGGACAGTTGACATACTGGTAAAGGTCTCTCATTGACTTTTTCAGAGTAACATGGTTAAAGTCACCTAAGATAAAGTTCGGAGCGTCGGGTGAGAGTGTTTGTAATTTTTGGATGACATCAGAAATAACATGGCAAGCAAGTGGTGGCATTTGCCTTTGGGTGAATGTACACAACTGTTAGAAAAACTTGCGGAAATTCGCGTGGCAGATAGAATGGGCGAATTGACACGGACAGGAGCTCAATGTCGGGTAAGCAGATGCTTTCTCTGACAGTCACAGAAGTACAGTAGCGTCTATTAAGATATACACATACCCCGCCACCGAGCGTCTTCCTCGTTACGTCGGCATCTCTGTCCGTCCGGATAGGTGATCCGAAACCGTCAATCCACAGGTCTCGGTCCTGGTCATGGCCAGACAACCAGGTCTCCGTGAAGGCCAAAACGCAGCATTCCCGAAAGTCCTTCTGCAGCTGGACATTTCCCTGCAGTTCATCTAGTTTATTCCTGAGGGACTGTACGTTTCCCAAAATCATTGTGGGGAGGGGGAGCCGTTTGAGACTTTGCTTCTTCAGGCGTAAACGAACACCTCCGCGTTTGCCCCGTTTCCTCTTTTTTCTCTGCCATGCTGAATGTTCGGATTTGTGATCTTATACAATCTGGTAATTGTAAAGCCACATTTGGTGTGCTATGCACGCTCTCATAGCGGAGTTGAAGCAACTGGTCTCTGCTGTACACAGTTCTTGTTTGAGCGGCCTGCTTTGTGTCTCGGGCAAACAGCAGGCACGTCAACAGATTCCAGGTTAAAATCAGATAGAAAAGTTCCATTTTTTGTTATATCGTCAGATCGGAGTTAACTGACTTGGAGAAACTTTAAAACAGACTTCAGACAAACTTTGGGACATTCACGACTTATAAAACGGATAAAAAACAAACAAACATATCGGACGCCACCTCACTCACTGCCAGTCGCTACGTGCGCAAGCGCCGTCGACGTGCAACCCGTCCCGCTTGTACAGGTCACCCCTGTTCCAAAAGGAGTCCCAGTGCCCCATAAACCTGTACCCCTCTTTCCTACACCAGGTTTGTAACCACGTGTTAAACCTCCATATAAAGGCTTGCTTCCCTTTGCTTGCACGTGGTACTGGTAGAATTCCAGAGAAGACTACCGTGGAGGTTCTGCTCCTAATCTTCCCCGCTAGCTCAGTAAATTTTTCTTGCAGAACCCCGAACCTACCCTTTCCTATGTCATTGGTTCCAACATGGACTATGACCACCGGATCCTCCCCCACTCTGGCCAGGAGCTTGTCCGCACTCTCCAGGAGGTCTCCAACCTGGGCACCAGGCAGGCAACAGACCATGTGAGACTCCTTGTCGCGTGAACACACTATGCTATCTACCCCTGTAATGATTGAGTCCCCCACTATCACCACCTCCCTTTTCTTGGAGGATGAGGCCACCTGGGTGCCCTGGGGCTTTTCAGTTCTCCCACTCTCAGGATCGTGGGCCAACTCGTCCTGCAGTGGCATGAAACAGTTGGTCACCGCGATCTCTGGAGATGCCGCCCCTCTTGGATTTGTGCACCCCTTTCTATGCCTACACCCTACTGTAACCCAGCTCTCTCGCCCTATCTGGTCTGTATCTTCCCCCCTACCTGGCTTTGGTGAGCGCACTAACTCCCTATAGGGCGTAATTAATCAGTTCCTGGAACTCTAACAATTCAGGATTACTGTGGAGTCCAGCTAGTTGGGCCCTCGAGATCAAGAATCTTGTTCTCCAAGTGCTCAACGAGTCGGCAACGGTCGCAGATGAACTCATCCTGGAGGTCTCCCTCCAGAAATCCAATCATCCGGCAACTCTCGCACAGTTTTGGCCTCATCTCCTCTAACTATACATGCTTTTCCTAAATAAAGATTTACTGCCAAGACAGAATTATCAGCTAAAAAGTGCTAGAAGCACCGAGCTGGCCCAGAACAGCCAAAGGCAGAAATCAAGCACAAGAAATGCCACTTAGCCTAGATACAATAAAACTACACTTACAGTTCAGCAGATGTGCTAGCACAACCAGAATCAGGATATCCTAAAATCTAATGCTGAAGAACAGTAAAAAAAAAAGTAAACAAGCGAAGAGGCTAGCTAGCTAAACTACCCGACTAGCTAGCTAAAAGTATGCTACTCAAATATTTAAAGATTTGCTCCTGAGAGGGCAAAAAACCACTAAAAAACCTTGCATCAGCTAGAATGTGCCGAATTAGCTACATTTGCTAACGAGCTAGCTTGTTGGCCAACGGTTCAATGGAGGAAAAAAGTGGAAAATTCCCTCTCTGTCCCCTAATGGCAACAAAAGATTCATCTTTAGGAGCAGATCAGACCCACCTTATTTAATAGCTAGGTAAATAGCCCCAATTTTTATTTTTATCCTATTGAATGTAATAGCACAGAGACCACTCCACAGACACAGCACAAACATAGCAGGAACTCATCCAGGCTAGAGCAATCGAGCAAGGAGCAATCGAGCAAACAGCCGTGCCTGGGTTTTTTTGGTTATTGTGGTGATGTTGAGTGTCCAGGTGAGGTCCTCAGAGGAGTGTGAATCATAGGGCTGAACGATACAGCCATCGCGATGTATTGCACAGCTATTTTTAGCGCAATAACAGCTATCCCTAGTATGTGACGTTCGGTTTTTTCCCATATGTTTTTCAGTGGCTGCAGGTGAGCTGGAAACAGGGGAAGTGGAAACACTACCTTTAAATCTATCATTACTTTCAGCCTGTTCCCCTTTATCCTCCTTGATTAACAATTAAACAAATAATTCACAGAATAATTGATGCCAATCATAAATAAATGATTATGCTCGCGAAACAGCGCAGATTGTCTGTAGTTTGTGTGCTTGCAAAAGCTACAACATGAGATTGTTTAATTAACAAGGATTAATGTTTAATGAACAAGGATTACTGCTCCCCACCTTTGGGAGGTGCGCCCATGCACTTCCAGGGTGCCCCCCTCACTAGTGCTTCACCCATCTCTGGGGTCCCTCACACCGGGGTCAACCTAACCTGGGGTTCCCTCTTATGGCTCACACACTGGGCACACGTCCAATGACCTTTTGATGTGGTTAAGAATCAGCTCTACACTAAAGGCTATAGCCCCTTCCTGATGTATCCGGCCATCCTGAAGATCAAGACTAGAGATAAAAAAATACTCAAATTTCACTCGCCTTTTAAAGCTGAGGATTTTCTTGCTAATAAGTGGAATGGTGATCACTGGGTCTCCGAATTCATCATCAGGTTTGCTGATCTCTCTGCAACAGAGGATGCCCAAGTGCAGAAAATACCAAAGTAAGCTTTGACTTCCTCTGAACCCTTCGGACGCAGTAAACTACCACTAATGTACTGTATGTTTGTTTACATTTTTGTATGAGTGAGAAATTTCAGTTCAGGAAATTAGCAGTCAATGTTAATATATATGTTTATTTACACTAGATTATTCTACACTGTTCTTTTGAATGTGATTTTTATTCTGGTTTTGATAAATAGCAGTGTGATACTGTTGGGTTTGAGATCACATCACTGTCAGGGAGCCCTCGAAGTTAATATTATTTTAGTTAATCTAACCGGAGACACAGCAAGCGTAGCCTATTGTGCTTCCCGCGTGGCAAGCAGTTAATAGTGTTTGTTTTATTGTTATATTGTTATAAGTAATAAGACTGGGCGTTGTAATTATGCCTATAGTAAACAGAAATACATACCACAAAATTTCACTATACGTGGATGTCATAATCCTCTACTTCTCTGATATTCTGGAATATCACATTAGGAATCACATTAAAAAGAGCTTTTAAAGAATTTGGCCCAATTATTGCCAACTCACTATGTGTCTGGTACGTGGTAGAAAAACATATTAAGTGTAGCTAAAAATTTTGTACACGGTCTCCAATCTGGAATAATTATTGTCCGCTAAAAGACAAGAAACCGTACGTTTACCCACTGTGGTCAAACAAGGGTGTCAACACTCCGGAAGACATGTATGATGATAAAGGACTATGGACATTCCAAGATCTAAAACTTTGATAAAACTTACCTGGATTTTCATGATTCCTATATCTGAAACTCAGATCTGCATGCAAAGCTTATGGAGTCCCTTGGGACGAACCCCAAATGCCCCATCCCATGATTCAGTGGATTAAAACCCAGAGTGCTTTCATGATGTGCTTCATTTATGGTTTTCTCATTAATGCTAAGTGTAATACCCTTGGTTTTACACAAGTCTGGGACAGAGAATTGGGCAAACATAACCTTGACTGGGATTCAGTTTGGGAAAACACATTTGCAGGTTCTAAAAATCCTGCCCACCATCTGAAAAATTATAAAATTATTCATAGGGTATATCAAAACGCTTTCAAATGAAACTTGTAACCTCTTCTGTGTGTGGCAAATGTAATATTGGCGCTGTTGGTAACTATTTGCATGTGTCCTGGGAGTGTCCACTGGCCACTGCCACCATTTCACAACTCT
Source organism: Megalops cyprinoides (assembly GCF_013368585.1). Lineage (NCBI taxonomy): Eukaryota > Metazoa > Chordata > Actinopteri > Elopiformes > Megalopidae > Megalops > Megalops cyprinoides. The sequence continues at coordinate 701,051 of NW_023494723.1, read as the reverse complement.
TGGGACTGTCACTGAGAGCAGATCCCTGCTTATTCCTCCTGAATGATGATTCCTCTGTAACATTAACCCTAAATCAAAGATGAACTCGGTTTTCTGGATTAACAGCTGCAAAGAAAACTATCATTACTGTATAGACATTGTACATCTTGAACGATGTACTGCTTTAATCAGCAATGCTAAAATGACAACTATTGAACACTGGAACCAGATGCATGAGGACTTGATGGATGCTTTCAGAAGGCAGTAAAATGCTGGGGGTATGGTGCTGCGGAAAACGTCATAATGTGAACTGAGGAAAAACCGAGTTGCATTTACCTTTTGTTTATTTATGTTGTTATTTTTAAAACAAATATGTATTCCTTTTATTTATTTTATGTGTTATGTTCTCTTTACAATCCTGACAGCTCTGACAGTTGTATATAGTTCAGTTCATTTGCAGTCTCATGACCTTTTTTCTGCTTTTTTTTTCTTCTTTTTTGTTCCCATATGCATGTTAATGCAGGTACGTTATAAAGGCAAAAATTACAGCAAAATATTGATCAAAAAAGCACCATGTTTGGGACCCATAGTGGCCCATGCAAGCTAGCGTGCCACCATCTTGGGTCAGATGGAAACATAATAGGTTGGTTGGGTAGGAGAATCAGTGTATCAAGTTTTATTTATTTGTTATAGTGCATTTTTACAGTCAAGATTGCCACAACACACTGTACATATAGCATAGTGCATTTTCCAGATGGAATAAAAAAACTGGAAAAGCCAATTGTAAAAAAACTGGAAAATTACACCCTGAACCTGGGAAAAGGGGGTTGAGACTGCTCCAAGATAATAATAGAAAAGATAACATTTGCATAACACAAGGCATCAGTTCATCTCAACAATTCATCAGAATGACAGGTTGGCTGTTACTGGTTCATTGAGATTTGTTTAATGTTTTTAGCAGTGTTTTTTTTCCTCTACAGATGGACCTCTGTGGTCCTCAAATATGTCAGAGGAGAGTCACAGTGAGGCACCCAGAAGGACAGATTCCCGTGCTGCCTTATCAAGGTCAGGCACTGAAGCCTCAGGGCCTCTAGGCCTTATTCTAACAGCAGCACTTACTTCCTTGCCTGAAGCTGCAGGAAAATACAGCAACAGCACCGAAAGGACTTCGCCCGCTGAGTGGGGTCTCTCACAATCTCTAGGCACCAAAGTGTCGACCTCCACAGACTCCTCGCTCCCCGACTTGGAACCTCACTCCACCACCCCTCTTGGCACCTCTGTGTTGGGGGGGTGGTCCTGGGGTTTGCCCTGGTTCCCCGTCAGACCCGTGCGGGACCTGACTTCGGCCCCACCCAAACTGTTGCCCAGCAGGTGGCTGCCGAATCCAAACCTGAGGCCGTACATCCGCCGGGGTTCCCTGTCCTCATCCCTGGAGCCGGAGACAATGTTGGGCCACCACCTTTCGCTGTCACAGCTCAACATATCTGCAGCCCCCGTGTCAGATTCCATTCACTCAGTGGCCGAACCTTCTGGGCTCTCCATCCCTAAATCTCTCCAGAGAACTCAAGGGTCTGGCCCCCTTGAGCAGCACAACACTTCCAGGTTCACCACAGTGGGTATTGTACGATCAGCTCTTCAGGAACCTGCCTCCTCCCTGGGGCTCCCTAATAGTAGCCCTCCTGCAGGCCAAGCCAGCTCTGCTGCTGACTACAGTGTCTCTCAAAGGCGTGGAGGCTCCCTTGCAAGTCTTCCCTTGAGGCAGTCTAGGAGATCCGAAGATTGGGACCACCTGCAGGCCAGCAGGGTCTCAACTGTCAGTGACGCGGCTCAGGGTATTCACCTGCTCTTAAAACTTCCTGAGGTTGTGACCCCTAGCTACGTGCCCTTTAGACCCTACACCTTGTCCACCCTGCCCAAACTGACAGTGATCTCCCCCGGGGACCTCTCCCCAGCAAGCATAGCAGAGGCTGACTGGGGCTCCGGGGACTACCTGGAGACCATATCCTTCATGCACTCAGAAGGGGACGACTTCTCGCTGGTCACCAGGCTGCCCACCGAGGTGTATGAGTGGGAGGACTCTGGTACAGAGGTGTACGACACCTCTTTCCCCTCCAGGGTGGTGCCCACTCTGTCCACCATGCACATCTCCAGCTCTCCCACCTTCACGACGGTCTACAGTTCCAGCCTCCGAACTGCCCACCCGGGCTCCGCCCACCCGGCTCCCAGCAGCCCCACACCAGAGTCACCCTTGCCCTTTCAGCATAGCCTAGCCGATGAAGGCTCTGAGCTGGACTGGGCCAACACCTTCCCAGTTGAGCCGACAGGGATCCTGCTGCCGGACATGAACAGCCTGGAGTACTACACCACCCTTCTGGCCAAGGGGAACAGCAGCACACCCAAGCACAGGGGCAACCGGACCACCTCCAGACCCGTTCCCCACATGCCCCTGGGGACCACCCACATCATGCCCACCCGGCCTCTCACCCTGGACCCTGGTCGCATGCAGACCACTTCTGCCAGCAGCTCTGAGGCACCTCTCATGGTTACCTTGGGTGCAGGAGTCCTTGATGTGATCACAACCGAATCCCAGGGCTCTGGGAGGCTTCACCTGGTGAGCGCTTTGACGCATACACTGGAGCCTTCAGTGTCCCTCACCCTCTCTATTGCCATCTCAACCTTGTTGAGAAGTCAGGTCTCTGCCACGCCCACCCTATTACCAGTGGCAACCAGCAGCTCAGCTGTCCCTCAGCCCTCTGCCACCCGGAATCCTGGTGTCACCCGCCCATCCTCGGGGATAACTACCCAGTGGGTCATCTTCCCAACCTCCACCGAGACCACCCTCCACTCCATAGCTGCCACTTCCCATGCTACCCCCATGTTGACCACTCCCCCAGCGGTCACCCCTCGTTACTCTGGCCCTAGTTCAGCCCCCCCTGTGACGGGCACAGCTGATGAGGATTCCTCCACGGAGACGATTTCTTTCAGCATGCCTCCCAGGGAAACCACTACTAGGGAAACCACTACTAGCACCCCTTTCAAATTTACCACCCCGTTCACCACAACCAGCAGCCCAGTAATGACCACCCCCAGAGCCCCACTGTCTACAACAACCCGCCAGTACCTCTGCAACATCACCAGACCTGACATGTACTTAGTGAGAGTTGGTAAGCAATGTTAGTACATCTTTCATGCAGTTCACATTTGTAATGTATTCTCCAGCTGAAGAATAATAGAATTCCCATACAAAGGCAAATATACAATAGCACACAAGTACTGTATAAGGAAGCTCTGCTTGAAATAGCAAAAGATGTTTGTAGTATTACACTGTGTTTAAGTGTCTAACCCAGGTGTGTGTGTCTTTTGCAATGCAGTTTAATGTGATGTGCATGCTGTGGTTACACTGGCTAATAGTCTATGGAGCGGAGAGTTAATATCAGTCCAGCTTTCTCTAACTCTGAATGCTGTCTCTCTTTCTCTTCTCTCTTTTTCTCTCACTCTCTTCTCTCTGCCTGCCTCCTGCCTTGTGGGGTCTGCAGGTCTCCCCTTGGGAACCACCACTGGATATGCCAAATCCCTTATGCGGGATGTCCTGAAGAGTGAATTCAACCGCTCTGTTGAGCTGCAGGTGTGGTATGGCGCCCTCACCTGGCCTCTAAACGTAGCTTGTTCCCGCCTGAGCTCCAAGCTGCATGGCCACTTTAACACTGCAAACCCAGATTTACAATGGAGGAAAACTTCCCAAGCACATCCTTCGCCAATTGCAACGGGCTCTCAGTGGCAGTACTGTTGAGTCATGCAGTGTGGTGACTGCTCCATTAGATGACAATTTTAAAGGCAGTGAAGTGTAATGCGTTTTTGGAGAGAACCCAGATGTTCTTTAATTTGTAATTTTCACTTACAGCACAAATGAAGCAGGAGTGTGACATGCCCTTACAGACTGGAACAGAGAGGCTTTTAATTTTTACTGTAATGTAAATATAATAATGTAATCATTAATTTAATCCACTCTGGAGAAATAGGACACCCTCTTCTGTTCAATAAGTGATGGAAGATATTTGCAGTTGAAGATATTCATGAACCCTGCATGGTATCTTTGTATCTATAAGAGTCATCAGTCAATAGCATGAGGTTGTGACGGGTCAAAGGGTTGGGGGGGCGGGATGAGGTGAGGGGGCCATCCGATACTGTATTAGTGGAACTGGGGCCACAGAATAATATAAGTACCTGCCTCTTTGGATGTGGGAATCTCTTTTTAACCATTTAAGGAATGGCCATCTTTCTGTGTACAGCTTCTCAGAGTCTCTAGTAGGGGGGGCTTCAGTGGAATCACTGTGGCTGTATGTCTCCCATTTTGGCCAGTATGACATTTTTTTCTTGCACAGTATTTTTCTGTCACTTTCAGTGACCATCGCTTGCTTTATGTCCTGGGGTTACCTGGAAAGGCCTCCTCTCTGTTAGTGATGCAGTGACTGGTGGGGTCATAGTATTCACATCCCATCGGGGTAAAGGAACCCTTAAAGCCATTGGTATTATAACTACAACCAACTGATGTTGTGTCTTGGCAAGGAGCTGTTGCAACGAAATTTCTGACCCCTCCATCAATTGGCTTCAGTGATTGACATGCAAGTCACGTCACTGCCCGGCTCATCTTTTCTACAGAGACTGATGTCGTGTTGCTTGAAGTGTCTCTATGTGAATCTATGAATGTTGGCTGCTGGAAGCCATGAGCTAACGCTGAGTATGATTACTGCTCACACCTCTGCGTTTCAGCATTGACTTTCTGTTGCCAAGAGAAGTGAAAAGGTTTTTGATGAACACAGTTGTGCTTTGCACATTGGTCCTTGGAGCATAGTGAAAGAAACCAGCAGAATTCCACAGCACTCTGTGTCATGTTTTGCATATCAGTTGTGCAGCATCCTCCACGTTTTATCAAACAGCACTTGACCATGTAAGGGTTTGGGCCTGGCTGTATGTGTAGATTCAGTGGTGCACGGCTAGCTTCCTGTCTGTGATTATCTCCACCTGTCCTGTAGATAAATCATGGCAGGAAATTTCAAGTTATATCAGCAAGGAGTGCCCTACTCAGAAGCTATGATCTTCAGCCAAGTTCCACCTCCCTCAGTCAGTCAAAGTCGCTGTTGCAGAGAAACGGAGGCATGTCACTGTGATGTTTCCTCTCTCCCTTGAAGGTTCTGAAAGCCCCGCCAGACTTCACGTTCCGCGTGGTGTCAGGTCCAGCGGTTTACACAGAGATCGCGGTCATCAACTCCCTGCAGCAATCTCCCCGCAGTGCTGCCACCATCCTGAGTGCTTCGCCTGTCAGCGCTGTGCCTGACCCCAAGTTCCAGGTTCACTCAGGTAGGTGCTGAGTCTCACAGACACCCACAGCAGGGCAGGAGTCAGATTGGTCCTCTTCTGTCAGGCCATTTCCATTGGCTGTACATTCCACAGGGCTGGAGTCAAATACTATTATAGCAATAGTGAATGGGAGCACACCCTTGAGCTGAGGGCTGCAACTGAAACTGAGTGAGCACAAACCTCTGGCAAATTCTGACTGTACTTCACACATGTATAAATCAAATAGACATTGTGTAAAAGGTAGAAGTGTTTCGGTTAATGCAGTGGTGTGGGCATTTGGCTATAAGGATGGGTGAAGGATGTGTTGTGTGATGGAAGTGTTGGATAATGGATATGCTATGTGAAGGGTGTGTTGGATAATGGATGTGTTGTGTAATGGATGTGTTATGTGATGGATGTGTTGGATAATGGATGTACCCTCTGTAACCTGTCTCCTCATGTTTCACTTGCAGTGCTGCAGTTTGTGCCCAACCACATGGATGTGCGCACCTGCATCTTCAGCGAGCGCGTGGAGAGAGGCCTGACCATGGCCTATGCAGAAGTGTGCCGGCGCTCCCAGGAGTCCACCAACTTCACTGCGCATGTGAGAGAGAGAGAGAGAGAGAGAGGCCACATATGCTCCCCAGTTCATTGTCACTGTGAGGGAGGGAGGAAGGGGAGGGGTTCCAAGCACGTTCCACGCATTATCACTCATGGGCAGGGCATCAGATATGAGAAAGAGGGAGAAAGAGAGAGGGTGGGGATGGAGAGTCATGGGGAGAAAGTGAGAGAAAAGCAGTCATTATTCACACTGAAATAATTGCTGTTCCAGCTGTTTACAAACACCAGAAGGATAAGCTTGCATATTTATTTTAACTGCTCAGTGATGCCAAGAAAGGAACAGCATATTGATACATTTGTATTGTGGCTGAGTGTGGAGTTTGCTCCTAGCTGAATTTCTCCTGCTAAGCTGCTGACTAACTGAGACAGGGGAGTGTACCACACATGCTGTGTCCTGCCTGTTCACAGAGATGGCACAGCTGAATGTATTTTCCAGATTTTGTTAGGAAAAGGCCCAGGCTTGGTAGTCTTAAAGGGACAAAAATTGAAATTCGATATTTCATTACAATTTTGAAGCTTTTACCTGCAAAATAATTACAAAACCTGCTTCCTGCAGATAGCAGACGCTAACTGAGGCCCATGATACAGGCCACGACAGCTCATTGTTGTGATTGGTCCTCTTCTGTGGGGCCGTGCACATGAGGTTTATGTGGAGCTACAGCTCACAGAGTGGACCTCTCAAACAATTAGTTAGTAGTGTGTTTCATTCATGTAGAAGTACTTGACACACATCATATGACATCAGATTGTAATTTTTGACCAAACTTTCCTTTCGAATCCCAGTCACTTCAAGGGCTGTTAAGAGAATGCACAGATTTTAGCAAACTAGGGCTCACTGGGAGTGTGCCATACTGCTCATTCCACAAGCACTGTCACACGCTTTTACTGCATTTATCAAAGAAGGTGAACATATTGAGAAAATAATGAATGACTCTGACCTGTTTTGTTATGAAATGCAGGGGTGTTAAGCTCATTGAAAAAATACACTATATGGACAAAGGTATTTGGCCACACCTGTTATTTATTGAATTCAGGTGTTTCAATCAGACCCGTTGCCACAGATGTATAAAATCAAGCACCTAGCCATGCAGTCTCCATTTGCAAACAGTTGTGATACAAAATGGGTCGTTCTGAAGAGCTCAGTGACTTCAAGCGTGGTACTGTGATAGGATGCCACCTTTGCAAGAAGACGGTTTGTGAAATTTCATCCCTGCTGGATATTCCACGGTCAACTGTAAGTGATATTATTAGAAAGTGGAAGCATTTAGGAACAACAGCAACTCAGCCACGAAGCGGAAGACCACGTAAAATCACAGAGCGGGGTGAACGACTGCTAAGGCAGGTGCGTAAAAGTTGCCAATGCTCTGCTGATTCCATAGCCGAAGAGTTCCGAACTTCCACTGGCATTAATGTAAGCACAAAAATTGTGAGGCGGGAGCTTCATGGAATGGGTTTCCATGGCTGAGCAGCTGCATGCAAGCCTCACATCATCAAGTCCAATGCCAAGCGTTCGATGGAGTGGTGTAAAGCACACCGACACTGGACTGTGGAGCAGTGGAAACGTGTTCTGTGGAGTGACGAATAACGCTTCTCTGTTTGGCAGTCAGATGGGCGAGTCTGGGTTTGGTGGATGCCGGGAGAACGCTACCTGCCTGACTGCATTGTGCCAACTGTGAAGTTTGGTGGAGGAGGGATAATGGTATGGGGCTGTTTTTCAGGTTTTTCAGCCCCTTATCTCCAGTGAAGGGCAATGTTAATGCTTCAGCATACCAAGAAATTTTGGACAATGCTATGCTTCCAACTTTGTGGCAACAGTTTGGGGAAGGCCCTTTTCTATTCCAACATGACTGTGCCCCAGTGCACAAAGCAAGGACTATAAAGACATGGTTTGATGAGTTCAGTGTGGAAGAACTTCTGGTCCAACATCAGTGCTTGACTTCATAAATGCTCTACAGAATGAATGGGCACAAATTCCCACAGAAACACAAAAGGAATACTTTTGTCCATATAGTGTAAGTTCTAGATTTATCTGTATGGTGACCGACAGCATGGTTTTGCCTGGTAGATTGTCAACATCACCATGAACTCACCCAAGGCCCAGCGCCAGCATAGGGCACCGGTGGACATCACCTTCGCCATACGGGACGCTAATGGTTACTTGAGGGGGTCAGACGTGAGTGGGCACCTGAGGCTTCTGAGCGTGGTGGAGTTCAGCTTCTACCTGGGCTTCCCTGTGCTGCAGATTGCAGAACGTGAGTCACTCTGGAACACTGACCACAAAAAAACCCCACATTTTCCACATATAGGCAATATTTCAAGAGCACCTTTTTTAAATTCCAGGGCAAATGCTTGTTCCTCTTCTTCTCCAGCTTTTCACTACCCGGAGCTGAATGTGACCCAATTGCTGAAATCCTCCTGGGTTCGGACAGGTAGGCTAATCCTAATGCTCTGGCTGCTGTTTATTTTTGCAATGGGAAAAAATACATAGCCAGGCAGCTCTGCATATGGGATGGAATAGTCAGTGGTTATTACAGTTTCTCTGGTGACTCTCTGTACTGTGTCTCTTTCCTGTGACTCTTGTGTTGTGACCCTCTTGTGCTGTCTCTCCTGAGACTCTGTGCTGTGACTCCCCCATGACTCCCGTCTGTCTCCCTCCCCTTGCCATGCACTGCAGTGCTGCTAGGCGTGCTGGACCAGCGGGTGAACGAGCGTACATTCCAGGCCAAGATGGAGCGGCGGCTGGCCCTGCTGCTGGGGGAGGTGCTGGGGACGGCAAGGCGCTGGAGGAGGGCCACCATCGTGGGTAACAACAGCGTGCAGGTGATGCCCCCTGCTACTTACAGCACTGACTGAACATAGGGCCTGGGAAACTGCACCAGGAAGATGTTACAGAAGTAGGAGTGGTCTTCGTAGTAGTAGTATTGGTAGCAGTAGTAGTAATGGTAGGTACATCAGTAGTTGTTGAAATGATAGTTTATGACTAGTAGCAGCAGTGACATTAATTGGAGTCGGAGTGGTATCAATCAGTGATAGTTGTGCTGTGATAAGCAGGTGTCAGTTCCTATTCTCTGTGCCATTCGGGGGAGGTAAATCAGAGCATTGAGATTCTTTGCAGACACTGGCTGTCTCACCATCCTGATGCCCCATTGGCTTGCTAATCAGGCCTCTGTAGGGGGATGTTAGTCTTCCTCACACGGGGTACCAGTTATGTAGGGGACATGCCTATCCCCACAGAGACACCGACCATTTGGCGAGGATAGTTAACATTCCTCAACGAACATAATAAGTAATAAAATGAGGTCTTTTAAGCCTATTAGAGCCCGGTTTGTCAATACAAAATTCAGACGAGACGATGTAATTAATAAAACAAGTTTATTAACACAATGCAGACAAACACTGACAAAATGACATAAACTAGAATATCTAAATAAACAGAACAGATATGTCTAATCAAATCAGCTAAGCAATAAACCAGTATTAAATATATTAAGTAATAATACTCATCAAGCTATTGAGGAGGGCCAGTCCATCAGACTTGAGGGGATGGAAGCTCATTTGTGACTGGCGTAATGGGAGGCCTCAGTCTGTTTTCCACCGGAGGCTTCTGGGTTTGTCGCCGAAGACATAGAGACACGTGCCAGAGAGATCTGTTGCCTGAGCATCGTTGGAGAGCAAACGCGGCATCCAGATCCGTCACTGGAGGTCCGCTTATCTGGCTTTCCTTGCCAGACACACATAAAAGAGGCGTGACATATTACCCACAGCTAGGTCTTCTGGCGTACTTGCCAGGTACAAATGTCGTCGACACAGGAATGACGAAGAGATCCAGTCATCTTCGCATTCAATGAGACAGCTGTCTTTTCCAACAGCGTCCAACTTTGCGTTGGGCATTTAGGTCTCTAAGGTTGCGTCGTTCATTGTCGAGGGACTTGCTTCCAGAGCTGGTTGTGGATTCGTAACGGGGCGTACTGCAAAGAGCTTGGCTGTCCAGAGTTGAGGATGAGTTCACGATGCATTGGTGGTGAGTTCAGGATGCATCGGTTCGATTTCAGGAGGCATCGGCAGAGGAGTCTTCCTCTTTCAGAGCTTTCAGAGAAATTAAGTGCATCTGTTTTGGGGGGAAAGGAATCTCCCCCCACTCCCAGAGCAAGGAGGGGGTCCCTTAGCAGAGCTAGATGAGGTATGATGCCATTATCAACAGGGAGCAAGGGCGACCAGGTGACACTGCTTTTACTGCACTTATATAGAGCCACTTCAAACGCTATAGTCCATTTGTGCACACAGTTCGGCCACTGGTAGAAAACTCGCGCCTCTAATTGCCGTTCGATCTGATTGGATGATAGGAGCCCATGTAGATGCTATGTGACAAAGACCTGAGAATCTCCAGTGAACTGTGTGTGATCCCATGGGAGCTCACATTTCAGGTGTTAAGTGTCTCAGAGGTATTGCATTCCTGGCTGTGCCAGGATGTTTGTGTTTATCTTAAACCAAGAGTAGGGCTGTGTGATATGACCAAAATCTCATATCCCGATATAGGTCATTTCATATCTCGATAACGATACATATCACGATATAGCACATTTTCTGTAAATTCAATGAATAAATAGTTTATATAAAATGACCACATGGAAAGGCCTATTTCTTATTACATTTTGAATTATATACTCGACAAATAAAAGGTACTTACATATTTGATTATTTTTCTCCTTTTATTTAGAACCTTTGTGCAAATTTTCAATTAACCCTTTTGCGTACAGTCACACCAGTGTGATTAGCCGTTTAGCGGGTAGGCCCTATGCTAAAACCGGTGCGATTAAAACACTAGATTGGAAAAATTCTAGCTAACTTTAGCTTTGAGAAAACAGTGATTTAACGTTAAAAAATATTGCAAATGCAAACTGAAAACTAGGGGAAGCTTAATAACGCTAATGAAAACCTAATGAACCATGTAATGCAACACAAATAAGTTACGTGCGAAAAGGTTAAGCGTGTAACAAAATATAAAATATTAATGGATAAAATATAAAAAGTAGGGTTGTCAAAATAACCCGTTAATTTTGATTAATTAATTATAGAAAACAATAACGCGTCAAAAAATTAACGCAGGTCGCACTCTATGATGCCTCGTGACCCCATATGTCACTTTGCATTTAAGCATGTATCATATCCACCTGCAGGCTAGCTAGGTTCTTTTATATCATACACAAACATCCACATTTGCGCTGTCGGTAAATGTGAATTAAGTTCGCATTGGTGTAATCAATGGTTGCATCAGAACATCTGTAAAGCAGAGTGATACATGTAGTTAAAAGTGCCAGTTAAAAGTGCCAGTGTGCTGTTACTGAATATCATCACTCATGTGATGCCTCTTGTCCAATCAAATTACTTGCTCGGAACTAACTGTTGAATAAAGCACGATTTGAACATAAAATGCTTCTCACGGCAAATATTGTTATATGCGATCAATTTAGATTAATTAATCACAAAGCATGTAATTAATTAGATTATTTTTTTAATTGCTTGACAGCCCTAATAAAAAGGTAAATAGAAAACACTTTTCAACTATAGTTCTGTGTCACGTTCACTCTCCTCCATGTTTGTTTGTGTTGCCTTCATGCAAATTTCCTGCCTGCCTCCGAGCCATGTGGAAGAACGCAAAGTGTCATCCGAATGATGAAAAATATTGCCGTAAAGTGTGATATTTGCCACACAACGAAATAAACGATAGAGCATAATATGAAACGATAGATGTTTTTCTATCGCCACACGATATATATTGTCATATCGCACAGCCCTAACCAAGAGCAGTGTCATGAAGCCCATCAATAAATGGCTTGATGTTCTTTTATGGCCTGATAAGGGTGAGGGCTCATGCACAGCCCAATCCTCTCTTTACCAGATGGCCAGGGCCATATACATTCCGAAGATGCCAGGAGTAAGCATTGCAAATAACTTGATTTTGGTCGTAGCTATGTGTGCATATCCCTACACCTTTCTTTCCGTGACTCCTCCAGCACTTGCTCTCTCTGATGTCATGCAAGGGCAGGAAACCATATCCATGGCAACACAGCCTGTTGGACTTAGGGCCCAAGCCACCCTGAAACCCAGTTTCTTTCTCTGAATCATGCTCCTCTGCTAACAGATCAGTTATTAAAAGCTGTTTGCTCGCAGAGGGCCTCACAGTGGAAAAAACAGTGGTGCATGCACAGTGGCCACACATAGAACAGGGGCGGTCACTGTTGCCCCTTTTCCACCAACACTTTTCGAAGGCTGGTTCAGAGCCAGTGCCTAATCTCTAACCAGTTTTTCATGTTTTGACAGCCAAAGCCCTGGCTTTCGGCCACGAAAACTGGTTCGTGAGTGGCACCAACAATTTGCTGGTCTAGATTCCAAGCACCGCTACATCAGGGGCTGGGGGCAGGATTATCGTGACCAATAAAGACCAAAAAAAAACAGCACTAGTGTAGCGTCTACTCTGTCTGAATAGAAGAAGAAGAAAAACCAGCTTCAGTATGAATGTGAAACCAAAGCAGCAGTGGTCCGTGGAGGAGACATTGTCTCCTTGCACATTGGTCCTCTACAGAAGTTCAGAGTAAATTAGAGGGAGCTTCAAAAACTAAGCCGGCTACATCGGGGTTCAACAGAAGCGTCGATCAGATCGTCAACAAACTTAAGAAACTGAAAACGGACTACAGGGATCAAAAGAAGGACCTCGGGCGAAGCGGCAATGGTCAGCCACGGAGAAATCCTCATTTCGACCTTCTCGACTCGGTCCTCAACGACAGACCGGCATGCCAGCTGACCGGGGCCTTGAACTTGGCAACAGCAATGCTTGAGGCAATGGCGGATGATAAGCGAAGTTCCACTGATCCTGGTAAGTTTTATTTTTCAAATGTTTCGCCTTGTTGGCAGCCAGCTGTGTATTTCTTAGCTGTTTAGCGAGCAACTGATTTCTCACATCAATATTACGAACAGAACAGATGGCTAGCTAGCTAGCTGTTGGTCAGCTAACATTACCCAAGCAAGCACATTGATATTAGAAATTAGTAGCTGTGCTTGCATGAGAATAGTTAGCTGACCTACATCTAGCTAGCTAGCTAGGTACCGTAATCTAGGTAACAGTAGCTTTATTTTTTAAAGCACTGTTCTCTTGCTTTTGTTGTTTATAGAGTTGTCTACCGTCGATTACGTCGATGCCACCACTGGACTGCAGCTCGCCCACACAGTTTTGCAGCTCTAGAGCTCAAAGCTCCGCGTCTTCATCACAACAGGCCAGACGGGGTAAGATTTGTTGTGGTGGGTAGGCCTATACTAGTCTCTCAAACCAGATGCTATGCAAACATTTTGATATATTTATGAAATATGAAAGAAAAAAGTCAAATGTACCTGATAGTAGAAATGTGTGAGAGAATAGCAGAAACAATTCTTTGCAATGGCATGACTACACAAGATCTGTGTTAATTGTTATTGTTCTTGTATACAGGAAAAAGAAAGCGAGACAACAATGTGGAGCTGCTGCAATATCTGGAGAGGGCAGATGAGAGGTTTTTGCAGCACAGCAAGGACATACTGCAGAGAATGGAGACTGACACCATTGTGTTTCTTGGGCTCATGGAGCGCATGGTGGCCGTGATGGAGGCTCAAGCACACAAATGACTACACTTAACACACCAAAGTGTTTAAAGTTTTTTTTTATTGAAAAGTTTGCACACATTTACTGCACAGCACTCGACACTTTGACATTTTTGTGACTTTTGTGTATTTTACTGCATTTATTTTTCAAAATAAACCGATTTTCTGAATGTACATGTCTGCTTCAGTATGATTAATCAACAGAAAAATGTATAGTACAACACAAAAACAGAACAGGCTTAGGGTAGGGTTACAAAACTGGCAGTGGTGCTGGAAAAAAATATCACCCATCCCCTCCGCTAAAGTAGTCCATTAATGCAGCTCTAATGTCAGCCCCTTCTGGATTAACATGGTCAGGTAATGCCTGAACAGGAGGCTGAATGTTTACGTGCCTGTCCGTGTGCTCCTTGGTGAAATTGTCACCATGTTCCTCACAGATATTATGAAGCACACAACAGGTCAGTGCCGTTTTCTTGGTCAGCTCCAGCTTGCAATCATTTCTCCAATCTTCTAAAAGCTGCTCACAAATCACCACCCCCTCCTGATGAATCAATGCCCGCAAAGCTGCTGGGCCCGACAACATACCTGGCCGTGTGCTGAAGGACTGTGCAGAGGAGCTCAAAGATGTCTTTACAGACATCTTCAACACCTCCCTGAGCCAGGCAGTTGTCCCTACCTGCTTCAAAGCAACCACAATAATACCTGTGCCAAAGAAGCCATCTCCATCCAGCTTCAATGACTACCGCCCTGTTGCACTGACGCCCATCTTAATGAAGTGCTTCGAACGGCTAGTCATGCAGCACATCAAATCCATCCTCCCTCCCTCCCTGGACCCATTCCAGTTTGCATATCGAGCCAACCGGTCCACAGACGACGCAATCTCCACTGCTATACACTCAGCCCTCACCCATCTGGAAAAGAAGGACTCATATGTGAGAATGCTGTTCATAGACTTCAGCTCAGCATTCAACACAATCATCCCCATGCAGTTAATTCAGAAACTGGATCATCTGGGCCTTAACACTTCCCTATGCAACTGGTTACTGGACTTCCTCACTGGAAGACCACAGGCAGTTCGGGTCGGCAACCACATATCCAGCAACATCATACTGAACACTGGAGCCCCTCAGGGATGTGTGCTTAGCCCCCTTCTCTTCACGCTGCTGACCCATGACTGCACACCAAAGTACAGCTCCAACATCTTCATCAAATTTGCGGATGACACAACTGTGGTGGGCCTCATCACCAACAAAGACGAGGCTAACTACAGGACGGAGGTGAGCCAACTTGCCAAGTGGTGTGGTGACAACAATCTCTCCCTGAATGTGACGAAAACAAAGGAGATGGTCGTCGATTTCAGGAGAGAGCACACCCAGCATCGTCCTTTGACCATCAATGGTGCAGCTGTGGAGAGGGTGAGTAGCACCAAGTTTCTGGGTGTGCACATAACAGAAGACCTCTCCTGGTCAAACAACACCACATCACTGGCTAAGAAAGCTCAGCAACGCCTCTACTTCCTCCGCAAACTGAGGAGAGCCAGAGCCCCAGTTCCCATCATGTGCTCCTTCTACCGAGGCACCATTGAGAGCATCCTTACCAACTGCATCACTGTGTGGTTTGGGAGCTGCACCACCGCCAACAGGAGAACCCTGCAGCGCATAGTGGATGCAGCAGAAAAGATCTCTGGTGCCTCACTCCCCTCCCCCTTGGACATCTACAACACGCGCCTAGCGCGTAAAGCACAGAGCATTGCTGCCGACCCCACTCATCCTTCGCACACGCTCTTCAGCCCCCTCCCATCGGGGAGGAGATTCAGAAGCCTCCAGGCCCGTACCTCAAGGTTGAGGGACAGCTTCATCCACCAGGCTGTTAGGAAGTTGAACTCTCTTCCCTCCCTCAGCCATCTGCTCCAACACAGGACTGAGCTTTGAACCCCCCCCCCCCCATACTGAAGCCTGGACTATTCTCCACCCATCCTTACTCCCAACATTAATCATCACACACACAATCACACAGATTTGCACAGTCACTTTACTTATATAAACAGTCTACATCGTATTCCTGTGGAATACGTAGTTATAGTTATATTTATATTTTTTTATATTTATTCTCCATATTTATAAACCCACAATGTGCCTGAATTCCCTTGCTGTAAATATGTGTAATATGTGTAATTTGTAGAAATTCTTGTTCTTGTCTCTCAGTGTCTTCATTGTGTTATGTCGAACTGTTGTATTGTCACCGTGGGCCTGAGAGAAACGCAATTTCAATCCTTCGTATGTCCTGTGCATATTGGAGAATTGACAATAAAGTTGACTTTGACTTTGACTTTGACTTTGACTAAAAGCCATCTCCACAACAGACCGTTCACTGCTCAGCCTGTAATTGTAGGCGTGTTGTTCAGGGGTCAGCCTGCCAGTGTCCAAAAAGGGCTTCATGAGCCAATTCTGCATGGGGTAAGCCGGGTCACCAATCAGGTAATGTCCAACATCACAGCCAGAGATGGTCACTTTATTTTGGCCTAGTAATTGCCCGTCACTTAGGGCCTCCCACAAATGTGACTGTTGTAACACTCTTGCTTCATGCACACTCCCTGGATAACCAACACAGACATCCCAGAATAGACCTCTGCCGTCCACAACTGCCTGCAGAACAACTGCATGCCATCCTTTCCTATTGGAATAGTTTCGAGGATACTACTCTGGTGCTATTATTGGAATGTGGCTTCCATCTATTGCACCAACACACTGTGGTACTCTCCAACGATTTTGGAAGAAAGTGGCCATTTCTACCAACTTGTCAGCATCAGGACATGTAATGTGGGTTGGAAGCAGCACCATGATGACTGTGTTGCAGAATTCCTGAACACAAGTAAACACAGTGCTCAGGCCTAACCCTGACAGATGGCTGATGGTCCTGTATTCACTGCTGGTGGCCAGCTTCCAGATGGCAATTGCGACCCGCTTTCAGATTGGGACACACAAACGGTAATTCGTGCTCCTTCTCCCCATGGCCCAACCACAGATGTAGTCAAACGAGGGCTGAAATCTGGAACAATTGTGTCCCACCAGTAGTGAGATTGTGGGTGTGCCCAGACAACAGGTGACCTCCGCCTTGCCATCAGCCGCAAGACTACCTGTAAGGATAAATATCGGTGTATCATTCATTTAATATATTTATTTAACTGCAGTGTGATCAGTACCACCGTAGTCCATGCTAGGTAGCTAGCTAAAGGCTAAGGCTAACAAACAGTAAAAAAGGCTAACAAAGGCAAATTTTTTGTTCATCTTATGTTCAGTGTTTTAAGAATCAAAACGTGGTAGGTAATTACCTTTCTTCTCGAACGTAATCGCAGTCCATAGTTATAACAACGAGCAGCACAAATGCGAAAGTAGGCTCGCAAAGCCAGGAGCAACACTTGCAAAGACACAATGTAGTCCGCCATTGCTATTGTTGTGCTTGGCACTAGCGGGAAAGCGGATATGTATACAGACGTATTCAGATGTAAACAGTGACATGGCACTGTGGTGGCTCTCTGCACGTGGAAAAGCAAACCGGTTCTTTGAAGTTTCGCAATTGAACCAACTCTGAACTGGCTCTAACACCAGCCCAGTACTAGCACGTAGTTCGCGTTGGTGGAAAAGGGGTTTGTGAAAAGCATCACTCTGTTAGAATGGCACCCCCTGCAGCGTGAAACAATTCTGCCTCTCTTTATCGGCTGTGTTCAGACCTCCCAGACGCGCTGCTGTTTGCTTATGAGAATGCAGTGCAATGTAATGACATTTCTGATGAACCTGGTGAGGAACAACATGCTGCATTTGACATTTCAATTCCTTCCAGCAGTAAGAAAGAACATTCAGAAACTATTTGCTTGTGCACTTCAAGGATGATTTAGTTGTCAACTCATCCTGAAAGAGGGAGAAAGAAATAGGTAAAGAGAGAGAGGGAGGAAGAAAGATGGAGGGAGGGAGATACAGAGAGAGGGATAAGGAAGGGGAGGTAGGGAGAGAGGTAGAGAGTTAGAGAGATGGAGAGAGAATGGGAGAGAGAGACAGAGAGGGAGATACAGAGAGAGGTGGTGGTGATGGCGAGAGTGAGATGATTGGTGGAGAGGAGCCCATGTGGTCTGTGTGGGCTTGGCTGTTTTGACAGAATTGTTGCAGTTGTTTGCCCTGTGGATAGCACAGGGTCTGAGTATGAGAAATATTGGAGCAGTTCAGGTGAGGTCTCTTGCTGTGCCTATTGTCTGTGCACAATCCATCATTCCACTCTAATAACCTGCAAACATGGAGTCCTGGAGAGGCAGTGTAACAGAGAGAGGAGCTCTTCCACATCCTGTGCAGAGCTGGAAAACCACTGTAACTGTCCACAAGCAACCATGTACAGGGCTCTGTGTGTGTGTGTGTGTGTGTGTGTGTGTGAGTTTGTGTATCAGTGTGTGCCTGTGTGTGTGAGTGTATGAGTGTGTGTGTGTGTATATGTGTATGTATGAGTGTGTGTGTGTGCTTGTATATGTGTATGTGTGTGTGTTTGTGTGACAGTGAATGTGTATATGTGTATGTGAGTGTGTGTGCGTGTGTGCGTGTGCATGTGTGTGTGAGAATGGAGCTTTTACTGAGAGGACTCCCCACTCCCCTCAGATTGTGAGAACGTCCCGGCTGGAGGGCTCAGACTACCCCCTGGAGATGGTGTACTTTGTGGAGGGTCCCAGTGGGAAGAGAGTCCCGGCCGTCACCACCTCCAACATGTTGAACCGCATTGATGTCCAGCGGGCTGCCATCGTCCTGGGATACCGCGTGCAGGGGACGCTGGCCCAGCGTGAGTCCCCACACCAGACTGACAGTGGCAAGTGTATGATGGGAGGGGACACTTACTTTATCCCTGTTCCACCTCACCTGCCCCTGATATGGGAGTGTGTGTTCTTTTATCAAACTATCTTCTTTATTAAGCATCCTAGTTAAACCTGTAGTGAAATGAAGCTGGCCAGTCTTTCACCTCAGTAACATCAGTTTGCCTAAAGACAGGCAGAGCTTCATTTAAGTCACTCCTCTACAGTGTAACAGCAGATCGCTGAAGGTGTGGTTGTTAGCTATGTGATGTTAGGCCCCATGCTGATAGACAGCATGGTGCGGAGCGGCATTTAGTGGGAGGGGAGTAAGGGTGTTGTCGCGTTCCCTCCTGCAGCTATGGAAAAGATGACCATGCCCCCCTCTGAGACCCAGAGCAGTAACATGTGGATCATCGTGGGCGTGGTGGTTCCTGTGCTGGTGGTGCTCATCATCATCATCATCCTGTACTGGAAGCTGTGCCGCACAGATAAGCTGGAATTCCAGCCAGACGCAATGGCTGCCATCCAACAGAGGCAGAAGGTGAGGGGAGGGGCTTGAGAAAGGGTTTAGGGGAGGGGCTTGGGGAGACTACAAGTAGGGGCTGAGACAAGGTTTGGCAGGGGCTGGGGGAAGGGCTAGGGGAGGGACTTGGGGAAGGGCTTTGGGGAGGGGCTACAGGGAGGGATCCTGTCTTGTGGATGAAGCTGAAGCTAAAGGAGTTGTGGTGGAGCTCTGTTGTGTCAAGTTTTGACAGTCTCAGCCAGTCTTTCTTACATTTATTTTCTTTTATTTTTATTTTTTTCTTATATTTTGGGGGGAGCACACCTGTGTTAAGTGAGCAGACAGCTTGCTCTTATCCCTGTCCTTTTCTGTAAAGAGGGGAGACCCATTCGCCAGGCAGGAGCATTGCTTGTCCTTTATGGAATGAGAAGTGACTGCTGTGAGCTGATTGAGCTGATGAAGCACCCGCTGCTTTTCATAAGTTGGCCTCTGTACATACATTATGTCAGTTTAGAGCACAGTTATTACCAGGTGCGTTGTCAGGCCTAGGGTGGTACACTGGGCTGGGAAGTGAGAGGAGGATGCTGGTGCCCTCTCTCTGCAGAACAGCCTCTGCATCACTGAAACCCTGAACAGAGACCAGGTCTGGAACTGCTGCTGTAGACAGAAATGAGCTGAAAGAAATGATTTTATTCTTTTCATTGTGTGTGTGTGGTTATATGTATAGAATTCCACCACAATACTTAGTATTTCTTTGTCTCACTTATTTATTTTTGGGGGAGCACGCCTGTGGTAAGTGATCAGACAGCTTTGACTCTCACCCCTGTCCTTTTCTGTAAAGAGGGGAGACCCATCACCTAGTCAGCCTCTTAGCTTCTCCCACTGTATGGTGCAGTCTCTCAGATGAATGTAGCGCCCCTGCAGTTCATTTTGCCTGACAGGAGGAATGTGTTCCAGGATGTTCCTGCAGCTGAGCCACACAAACCCCTGTCTCCCTGCCATCAGCAAGGTGTGCAGAGTCACCCCCCATGGCCCTGATCCAGCCTCACGCAGGGGATCACACACTCACAGTGGGTGCACAGTCATAACACACACCAGCCCCTACGTTCTTCATCACAGGACACATCTGTCTACTGACAAGATATTCACTTCTTGCTTTTTTTTAATCCTCTGGTAGCGCCATCCGCTGCTGTCTGCCTTGGTGTGTCAGTTATGGATGTCTTCTCATCTTCTGCTCATAAGCCTTCACAAGGAGCCAGCAAATAGGGGCACTTTTAGGTGCACCAGTGACGGAGACACAGCTTAAAATATTAGGCTCACGGAGCTGAATATCTGGTCAGTAAATGGAATGTCTGTGGTTCTGATTGTCACTGAATACCACTGCTGCTCAGCCTGTTTCTGCTTGGATCACACAGGCATGTATCCAGGTCTGTGTGTATGGCAGGAGATTTTCATCTCTCTGTCTGATCGGACCCTTTGATGGAAGTCTCGTGTCAGAACATGCCCAGTCTCTCTGTCTTCCTCATTGAGTCACTGAACACATCTCCCTCTGCCTGTTCCATTCAGTCTAGCACAGCCCTGGAGTCAGTGCTGCCAGGTCAAATCAGAGGGAGCATTTATTTCAACTGTGATGAGGAGGTGGAGAGAGAGCAGGAGGAGGTGGAAGGGGTGGAGGAGGAAGAGGAGGAGGAGGAGGAGAAGGGGGAGGTACAGCCTAGAGCCCTTCTCTTCATTTGGTGGTTTAGATTATGGATCCCATAGCTTGTATTCACAGGTTCTGATTTCACGATGGAAGTCATTATATAGTGTTACTAAAATACCATTTTAATGTCATGTTGTATATTTCATTGTATTCAAATGTTTCACTCGAAATACCCAATGTAACTATTTGCCCCAGTAATTGTAAGGCATTGTAAGTATACTGGAGATGAGTGGAAATGGATTTATTAGTGCAAACTAATACAGTCCCCCATCCCTGGGAAAAATACAATCAAAAATCTGAAATCAGAACCTCCAGTGTGCTCAAGAAAGCTCCCACCCCCTTTGAAGCTGGCAGACTGTGATTGGGTGTGAGTGGCCGTGAGTCGTGCATAGAGTTTACCGCTGATAAGGCAAAGGCCACTTACGAAGTCAAGGCCACTTGCATTCAGCGCCGTGGAGACTGCAGAGGGGATTCTGCCCTGCCTGCTTTGAATAGAGGAAAGGGCACAGAATAGCAAGTTAGTCGGCCTCACAGACCAGCAGAGTCTCAGGCCTGTGGCCCTGTCACATTTCACTGACTTGTATGAGAAGTGATGTGGTGTAGTGGTAAGGAACAGGACACATAGCCAAAAGGTTGCTGGGTCAATTGCCCCCTGGGGCTCTGCTGCCTACCTTTGGGCAAAGTACTTAACACAGAATAGTCTCAGTAAATGTCCAGCAGTATAAATGAAAAAAATTGTACCCTTTGTCAGTTCCTCTGGATAAGAGCTGCTAAGTGACAATAACGTAATGTATTATCGTTAGCAAATGACTTGTCACAGAGGGTCTAGAATATTCTGTCACAGGTCTAATTAATCAACTGTACTTGTAACACATGGCCATTAGCCCTAATTGAATGCAGAAATGAGTCCAATTAAGTAATCAATGGCTTGCATTAAACAAAACTCAGAGGACAAGGTGGCCACTGTGCTGTATTGCATGCTGTACACCACCCCTACACTGTAACGGTGACAGTTACGTAATTTCTCTACCTCGGAGAATCCTCTGAGTAGAGCTCTCTCCATCTCTGTGGCTGGAAGAGGAAGAAGGCTCATTCTTGCTCTTGCTGTTTTTCTTTTCCTCATGTGTCATTTCTTTGCTCTTCTGCACTCCACTTTGGTTCCTTCTCCTCTCTTTTCTCTTCTCTCCCCCCCTTGCTTTTTTCTCCCCTGTCCTCCTCTTCCCCTCTGCTCTCCTCTTCTGTCTTTACCTCTCCTCTCCTCCTTTTCTGTTCTCCTCCATCCTGTCTCCTTCCCTGTTCTTGTCTTCCTCTACCCTCCTCACTCCTCTGTCCTACTCACCACTCTCTTGTCTCCTCTCTCCTGTCCTCTCTCCCCTTCACTGCTTTTCTCCTCCCCTGTTCTTCTCTGTTCTCCTCTCTCCTCTCCTCTGTCCTCTCTTTTCTCTCTCTCCCTCCCACTCCCTCCCTCTCCTCTCCTCCCCTCCCCTCCTTTTCTCTCTCGTCTCCTCCCTCCTTTCTTCTCTCCTTTCCTCTCTCCTTTCCCCTCTCTACTCCCTCCCCTCTCCCTCTCCCCTCGTCTCCCTCTCTCCAGCTCCAGGCTCCCAGTGTGAAAGGCTTTGACTTTGCTAAGCTGCACCTTGGGCAGCATAGTAAGGACGACATCATGGTGATCCAGGAGCCCACCCCCCTCCCAGTGCCTGTCAAAGAGGTGACCCCATTGCAGAACGGGGATGCCCCCACTCCCAAGTCCAAGGCCTCCTCCACCAAGGCATCCCGACCAGCTCGGCGCAGAGGGAGGTCAGTGACCCCAAACACCCTGATGGGGAAACCTTGTTTTAAAAATGTTAATTGTGTCAGTCATCACAACTGTCAATTATTGCAATATGCTGGTTGCACAATCACTTCCACGTTCTACTTACTGCTCGGTTGTTTCCAGTTCAACTTGGCGCCATTCTACACCCGCTGTCTACAAAGAGCTACCAAAGTTGAACATCACCAATGTTCATCGGATTTGCAGGACGACCAAAGCCCCAACCAGAAGATTAGACAAAGGATTTAAATTATATGCTGTGTCATATATATATATACAGCTACGAAGATAAGAAAACAACAATTAACTAACACTAGCTAACGTCAAATGCTAGCTTTCATTGTACAAGTTCGCTAACATTAACTATGTTAGCAGTGTACTTATTAAAGCAGAAAGACATAGGGACTGTATAGCTAATATGCACACTTCAGTATTTGCTTATTTATCGCAAGTCATATCGTCATCGCAATATTGAACAATGTTATCTCACATCGCAGATTTTCCTCATATCATGCAGGCCTATTCCTAAAGGCCCTGCAACTTGGATGTTTTCCGTGTCTCCCTGCTTTATCACACCTAATTTGATTAGTCACATAATTTGATCAAGTTAATAAGCATAAGATGGAAATGTGTGTGTTTGGGTGATCAGAAACAAATTTACATTAAGGTAACACTGCTAATATACACCATCTAAGGCATTATAGTTATCAAGGAAGGTTAATCAAGTTTGTTTTAGTAGGGAGAGAAGGTAACGCTAAGCATTCAGGTGGGTAGGCTTCTTCTAGGAGCATGGTTCAATAATAACACACTGTTCTTATAATAACCTACTAGGTCTTTTCCATGAAGCAGAGGTTATATTTCTAATTTCGACCATCAATGGTTGTTGACTCTATGAGCTGATCAAGTGTCTGCTGCAGACCTTAGTGTGAGAGGAGATGGTGAAATTATCCCTGCGTATGTTTACCAGCCATTGTCTTCTCACGTCAGGATGGGTCGGAAAGCCATGGAAACTTTGTATGCCGTTAAATTTGGATGATGCCAAACAAAGTGGGACACAGCTAGGGGTTCAACAGATCACAAAACTCACGGTTCGGATCGGATGATTTTTCGTATCAGCAAAAAAGGGGAGATAAATATAACTTTGCTTTAAATTTATTACTTAAAGAACTCAATATATACATTTTACACTTTATCGTTGGACTTAACTGCCAGCTAGCTAGTTAACGTTAGTTTCAACTCATTTGAACAGTCGAAGCTGGGTGCTATAGTTCTTTCATTAAATTAGCTAGTGTAGTGATAGCTAGATTGGTAGCGGTATTATCTAGCTAGCAGGTTAATGTTAGTTGCAACTAGCCAGTGACTTAGCTAGCTAGCCAGCACGGTTAGACACAAAGATATTCATACAAATGTTTGAGTAAACTTGTAAATATAATACTATATACTATGTACTCAATTATTAACGTATTGTATGACTGAATAGTGAGTGAGTGAACGAGTGAGCGATTTCGGACGCAGCCTTCGTCTTCGCAAGGTTGCTGGTTTTTAAAATGACACTTGTATCTTTTCACTGCAACTCTGCATCGAGATTTAGGAAATCATTACTTTAAAAAGTAACAGCGGCAGTAAAACTGTATTTCACACTGTTATGGTTAAACTTTGCAATTAATCCAAGGTTCACATGTGTGCCGAACCATGGGCGGGGATCTGTACAGATCACCGATCAACTACGGTCCGTTACACCACTAGACACAGCAATACTCGGAGTATTTCTTCTCCTGTTTTTGAAAATGTTCCGTCTTGAACATTTTCTAGCGTACACTCATTGTGAAAAAGCCTAAACATTAACGCTATCAAGAGCTCTCTAGCTAGCTAGCTCCAAGTAAACAAATAGACCAGAAATAACCGAGCAGTATTATTTTGAATCGGAAGTACATCACAAAGCCTAGTGCATGGAGCCCATTGTAATTCACTAAAATCTTAAACAGTTTCTACAAACTTTATCCCCAGGCGTTCAATCACAACCCTCAGCCACTGGTCCTGTATAGCCCATTCAGATCAATGCATCACACAGCCAAAGCAAATCCCTTATTGATTGATTTTATGTTGTCAAGTTTTAAAAACGATGTGGAAAAAAAATTTGTGATGCGTATGTATATTTTGAAAGCTGGCTGCAGCACATAAATGACCCACCCCAGGCGTCTCTGTACCAAAAGTGTACAGTAACTGCAGACACGCTGTCTGGGTGGCAGCCAGTGTCATACACCACCTAATATATGCACAGCCTGGCTGTGAATGTTTCCCCGAACTGTGAACATGCATTTATATCTACAGATGAATTAGTTCCCTCTGTGGAGAACTCTAAGCACAGGACTGAGAACACTTAGGGGGTTAACTAAAATGGGCTGGGTTATATCATAATATACAGCTTAATGATGTGTATCAGAGTGGTCCTTGATACATTAGGGGGAGATAGGAGCAAACAATTATTGTGGGCACAGTATACAGTGTGTGTTGCATGTATATGTGTGTGTTACCATGTCTTTTGCTGCCTCCCATTACTGAGTGAGTGTGTCGCTGGGCAGGATCTCTCCCTCGGACTCCATGGCCAGCGAAGCGTCGAGTGGGAAGGAGTCGACCGAGGTCAACCAGAGAGCCCCAGTCCCACCCAGCGAGGCAAAGCAGCCCCGAAAAAATCCAAAAAATGGCAAGAGCACAACCTACATGCCCACCAAACCTCAAAACAGAGACATAGGACATATAGACAGAGAGACATATGGAAACATAGACAGAGAGAGTCAGGTACAGAGACGAGAGGGAGAGATACTTGCAACGAGGAGGGCAAAGAGGAAATGGGAAGCAGGGAGGGAGAGAGAGACAGATGGAGGAAGTGGGGGAGAGGGACAGAAGGAAGGAGGAAGAGTGAGAGGGAGAGACAGGAGGGAGGGAGAGACGGGAGGGAGGGAGGGAGAGACAGTAGGAGGGCAGAAGAGAAAGGGAGCTCTAGCCCTTCTGTCTGTTCCTGGCTTTAGATACAAGCTTGTCTCTGTCAGAGTCATGCAGACACAGTCACCCCAGAGAATGGCAGCCATGTTACCCCCAAGCCTGGCTTTGGGGAACAGGGCTGCTCACTGAAAGGCCCCTAGAGTCATGGTCTCCAGTGACCAAATTCTCTCTGACTAACAAGTCCCACGTGACTCTGAGGGAGAAGTCTCCCCTCCTGTGGAATTTCTCTCCTGCTAAACATCACACAGTGGCTCAGAATGGCAACCAAAGTAATGCTTACTACAGCAGTGAGGTGTGGGCCTGTAGCACATGGCTACAAGGTAGAGATTACCACAGCAGTGAGGTGCAGGCCTTTAGCATGTGGCTAAAGGCACATGCCTACTTTCGGCTATAATGGCAGAAGCTGCTGCACTGTGTCATTAACACAAAAGAGACCTCCTTCCCCAGTAGTGTGCATTAGCGTGATATGGGGCTAATGCTCCTGGTTCAAATCAAGTTGCAAGTCTGTCTGTATGTTGTCATATGCTGAAAGGTTTGTTTCTGCCTGCTTGATTTTTTCCTTTCTTGTGTTCTGTCTTTTGTTGTGGCTTTCAGGGAAGAATAAAGTTGGTAAGCATTCTTTTAGTCATCTTTAGTTTGAATGGTGTTTGCAGACTGCATGTGAAGATGAAAATCAATGGGTCTGCGAAGATGAAAATCAGTGGGTCTGCGAAGATGAATATCAATGGGTCTCATCTGTTTGCCTGTTTTACAGTGTCTTCTTATTCCTGTCTGTTGTTCAAAACATACTTCTTTGTCTGGTCATTTGTTTCTCTTTTAAACTGCTATGAAACTGCTGTGATATTTCTGTGTCATTTAATGGTAAACCCTATGTGGTTGATCAGTTAACCCCTGCTATATCTTTAATCCTTACAAAATTATTAGATTTTTGTCAGTATGATTAAATGTGAGAGGATAAACATAATTTGTTTCTATGGCTTTTGTAGGGTTTTAGGGTATGTGTGACGGAGTGCCGTCACTACGGTTGAGTATGCGCTCTGACTGCCATACCAACAAGCCAGGCTCTTTGGCGTCGCAGTCAAAGTCGCATGTTTGGTACCCCGTAGACCCGGGTTCAAGGCTGGGCGGGGCGACTGCTCTTGCCCTTCGCCACAAATGGTGTCAGTAGTGGGATGGCTTGCCGCGAGGCCATCGGAGGCGTGCCCTGTGTGTGAGTTGTATGAGGGACCCCCAGGTTCAGTTGACCCCGGTGTGTGAGTGACCCCTGAGATGGGTGAAGCACGGTGTGAGGGACCCCAGAGATGGGTGGGGCAGCCTGGGATGGGAGAATTGCGGCAAGAGAATGCGTGAGGGACGCTATGGTGTGTGAAGCGCATGGGCGTGCTTCCCGAAGGGGAGGGCAGTGTGACGGAGTGCCGTCACTACGGTTGAGTATGCGCTCTGACTGCCATACCAATGAGCCAGGCTCTTTGGCCTTGCATTCAAAGTCGCATGTTTGGTACCCCGTCGACCCGGGTTCAAGGCCGGGCGGGGCGACTGCTCTTGCCCTTCGCCACAGTATGCAACAGCTAAGCTGCATGCAAGCTAAGGAAAATTTAGTGTTGATTGGTACTGAATGCACAAAAGAATCTGCTCTGCCACTTGGTGGTGATGAGATGGTTATACAATTTCAAGGACATGTGGCGAATGAATGATAAAGTTCAGCTTCTCAGTCAATGTCACTTTCACTGTTTCCTTTGGCTGTAGGCATTGGTTTGTGGTTTGTTTGGTGTTTAAACGTAGTCTGGTCAGAGATGTCACAGTGGTGTTTGGGCGTGGCTCTCTGCAGGCCCCCCACTGCTTACCAGAATGGACGAGCAGCTCTCCTCCACCTCCATCTTCGAGCATGTGGACCGCATGTCACGCTCCTCGGACGGCACCCGCCGCGTCGCCAACAAGATCCAGCTCATCGCCATGCAGCCCATGCCGGCCCCTCCCCAGCACAGCCCCGCCATCACCGAGAGAGTGGCCGACAGTGCCAAGATTAAGGAGGAGGTCAGGCCTCGCCCCCGTGCTCCCCGTGCCCCCATTTCACCAATCAGAAACAGCACCACCATTCCACATGCCAACAGTCTAGGGTACAATGCTGGGAAATCGAAATTTACAGTCACCTGAAAAACACTGTATCAAACTGAGGCACAAACTGAGATGGCTCATTACATTACATTACATCACATTACTTCACATTTCGTTACATTCAAATGGTCTTATCCAGAGCGACTTCCTGCTCAAGAGAACAGAGGTGTGTCCATCCAAGTTAAATGAGCAGCAGTCTCAGACCAGGCTAACAACACTCCCAGACTAGTGAGTGTGAACGCCACAAAATTTATGAATCATGTTAACTTAAGATAATCTGAAAGCCTATTCTATTCCCTCTATTCCTGTCTCTTTCCTCCTCTTTTTCCCTCTCTGTCCCTCTCTGTCCCCCTCTCTGTCCCCCTCTCTGTCCTCTCTGTTCCCCTCTCTGTCCTCTTCTATGTCCCGCTCTCTGTCCTCCTGTCTGTTCCCCTCTCTGTCCTCCTCTGTGTCCCTCTTTCTGTACCCCCCTGTTCTCCTCTCTGACCCCCTCTCTATCCCCCGCTCTGTCCTCACCTCCTTCCAGTGTCCTGCCCTGTCTGCCTTGTTGCAGTAAAATGTCTCTGTTTAAGATTCAGGTGGCCCTGAGGCACAAGTCCGAGATCGAGCACCACCGCAACAAGATTCGCCTTCGGGCCAAGAGGAGAGGCCACTACGACTTCCCTGTCATGGATGACCTCATGGACAGCTTTGCTGACCCCAAAGGCGCCAAACGTGTCTACCAGAAGGCGCAGATGCAGATCAACAAGATCCTGGACCCTGACGCCCACATGCCCTCTGTCTTCATGGAGCCTAAGAAGAGGTCACTGATCATGTTTT
This sequence comes from Megalops cyprinoides, assembly GCF_013368585.1. NCBI lineage: Eukaryota > Metazoa > Chordata > Actinopteri > Elopiformes > Megalopidae > Megalops > Megalops cyprinoides. The sequence continues at coordinate 672,703 of NW_023494723.1, read as the reverse complement.
TACCCTTTGCATTCTGGGAAACAGGGCATGTGTTGTAGAATCACCTGACATCTGTTCTGATTCTATGTCCAAGACAGTCTCCGCCCACCTCCTCTCATCTCTGCCCACCTCCTCCCAAACTTTTTAAAGGCAGCCCTATTCAGAAATCATCTGTTTATTTTAGTACAAGAATTAAGTTTTAAGTTTTGAGTTTTACTTTAAATGTAATTAAATTTACTTTCAGTGTGTGTAGTTTCTCTCTGAAGATTTAAATGTAGCACTCAGCACAACATTATTGTTAATCTGTCACACTCCAGTGGGCCTGTGCAAGCCTGTGAATTTATAGCAGGAGCTTTGCATTATGCCGTTTTGTACCATTTAATTCCAACAGACACAGTGAAGACGGACTGCCTTAACAAATTACAGACACATTCAGCTTTTTGATAATATTTATTGAATGTTAGGTGTTCTGAATTACTGTAACATATACTCCAATGTGCACAGGAAGGAGACAGGAAGGAGGGTATGCATCACATTGCAAGTAAGGTCTGTTCGCTCTGAGAGGGAGGGGCATGACGCTGTTTGCTCTGAGAGAGGGATGTGACACTGGCTGTTGACTCTGTGAGACAGGGGTATGACGCTGGCCTTCACTCTGAGACAAAGGACGTGACACAGGCTGTTCACTGAGAGAGAGAGGCATGATAATGTTCACCTTCAGAGAGGGGTGTGACACTGGCTGCTTACTGATGTTCCCGCAGTGTCAGGGGAAAGCGGTCCCCCAATCAGAGGAGGAAGCCCCACATGAATGGTGGTCTGACGGAGGCAGATAGAGACCGGCTCCTCCCCGACAGCGATGGCACCTACAGGAAGTATCCCGGAGTCAACAACGTCGCCTATGTGGTGGGTTGCCCACTACCACACACACACACACACACACACACGCACACACACTCATGCACATGGGTGGTAGCTAGTATGAGACTACAGTGCAGTGAGACTACTGCAGTAAGAATGACTGGCTCACTCTCCTCTCGCATCCTTATAGTCAGACCCTGACCAGCTCCCGGAGATCCATAGCCCCTCCCCTAATGATGATGTGTTCACCGGGCTGGGTTCGCCTCCCCCAGGCCCTGCCTCAGCCCCACCCCCCTACATGCCCCCACAGCCCTCCATTGAGGAGGCGCGGCAGCAGATGCACTCACTCCTGGACGACGCCTTCGCCCTGGTGTCGCCCAGCTCACAGGGTAGCACACCCGGCATCGCCCTTCCAGCCGTCACCTCTGGCCTGTCCACCTCCAGCCCCCCAGCCCGTGCCCCCCGGGGCCCTGCCCCCGGACAGTGGGGCTCTGCCTACTCCTCCGCCCCCTCCCTAAGCCCCTTCTCTGCGGTGAGTGGGATCCTGGCTTATATGCATGCAAGCAGTATGTAGAGGCAGTGTGTTACCGCACACTCGCAGTGCAGGCTCTTCCACCAGTGTGTTTACTGAAGCTCCCTCTCCCTTTCTATCTGTCTCTCCAGAGGTGCGCAGAGCTAGGAATGTCTCCTCCCTCAGTTCAGGGCTTAATTCAAAGGTAAGTCCTTTCATCACTCTCACATGGTTTTTATAATTATCCTGCATTGGTTGTTAATAGCATTCTTACTTTAATTGGCTGTTCCAAAAGGTAGTGGTTGTGTGCGCTTCGTTTTCCAGACAGGGTCTGGGCTCCAGCTATCTCCCTCCAGCAGACTCAGGACGTGGTGACCAGATTGCACTGGACACCCTCTACTCCAGCGGGGGGCTCTACAGTGAGGAGCCGCCCTCCTCTGCCAGACCGCGGCCTGTAGGGAGCACCACAGGTATGCGCCTGCACATGCGCTAAAATCCTCCTTCACCTGTAACCCTCCAACTGCAGCTTAGGAATGCTTAAAGGCCTGTGAGGTATTCCATGTGGAACTTTCACGCTGTTATATTTATGCATTCTGCCAGAGAGACTGAGAGATTTGTGTTAGAGTAGACTATACCTGTAAGTCTAGTGTAAATAAAAGAATTTAGGTGCTGTTTTGGTATTTGTAAGTGCTTCTTGGTAATATAAATGCATATCATTGTATGTGTGTATTTGTGTGCTTATTGTGTGTGTAGGCTCCCAGCTTCATCACCTGACACAGGTGGGTCTCTCAAGCCGGATCAGTGCGTACCCTGGTGTGGTCCGAGGTTCCTCTGGTCAGAGGAGTACCTCGGTGTGGAGTCAGTATTGCCCTGAGGAGGAGTACAACAGGGCCACTCCCAGCAGAGATACAGTGAGTCAGAGACAACATTCTATACAGAAGTAGAGACACCGTTTTGTACCTGAGTCAGAGACAGAATTCTGTACCTGAGTCAAAGATTACATTTTGTACAGGAGTCAAAGACAACATTTTGAAGTCATGTGGCTCTGTACTTTTAGCATGTAACTTCACTGTAAACTCGGGCTTAATTCTGCAACTTTAGTGTATAGTTTATACTTTATGAAGTATTAAGTCACTCTTAAGATGCAGGTTTGTATTTTTGATATGTAAAAATAATCTTACTCTTCCTTTCTCCCTCTCTATTCCTCTGTCCCTCTCTCTCTCTCTTTCTCTCTGTCTCCCTCTCCGCCTCCCTACTCTCTCGCTCTCTTCCTCTCTCTGTTCCCTCTTTCCACCTCTCTCTCTCCTTCTCTCTGTCTCTGTGTCCCTCTCTCCCTCTCTTTCTCTTTTTCCCTTTCTTTCTCTCTCTCTTTTCTCTTTACTTCTTTCTCTCTCTTTCTCTCTTTCACTATTCTCAGGTCTTGGAGTCCCCCGACACCCCCAACTCTTCAGTGTTCCAGATGACCTGCAATGCCCTTAGGGAGCCCTCGGTACCCCCTACCCACCTGGACCCCCCCAAGGAGAGCTCCCCGCCCGGCCACTCCTCTGCCTCCCTTATCAAAGCCATTCGAGAGGAGCTCATACGGCTCTCCCAGAAGCAGGCTGTCATACCCAGCTACCACAGCTGAAACCGCGCCTCCCAATCTCACCACCACCCCTGTCCCACGGAGCCCCAGCCCCCCACAACACCTCCCTCTAACCCACGCTCAGATAGCCCCTGGCAGCACTGCCACCCTCTGGCTGTGTGCCACCATTCCTGTGGTGGGAGTGGACCAAACCCAACTGGTCAATCAGGAGGGAAGAGTATGGTCACCTGACTCATTCTCCAAGCAGCCTGACCACCTGGCTGCTCTGTCCAGGATGTGCTAAGGCAGTATGGGAATCCAGAATGTGGTTGGACCGGACGGGTTAGTTGTCTGTGGCGGGTGGAGGGAGTGTTCCTCTGAGGTCTTTCACCAGAAATATCCTTCGCACTGAGTTGTAGAGTATGTAAGCACTTCCACTTGGGTTGTCAGTGTAGAGATTTTTCAGTGTTACTCAGAAAGGTACTTTACCTAAAAAAAGACCAGCATCATAATAGGCAGTTTCAGCACTGGAGTTATGACCAGCACTGGAGTCATGAGCTGAAGTGCTTCCCAGAGATGAGGCATCTTCTCTCCTTCTGAGTTCTCCTGGTGCTGAACCCCAGCACAGTAAATGCACAATGGCTATAGCTGCATCTCGACTTATTTGAGTCCTGCTTGAATCCGCTGCAGAGATCAGGCTGGAGGGGACTGGAGGTGACACGAGGTGAGCAGTGTCATTCGCTCTGGTTCTTCTCTGCCCTCTCTCTACTGTCACTCAGTGTGTCTAACGCAGAGGACACAAGGACAGGGTTATGAGCTTTGATCATGTCCTCCAGTCACAGCACAGCAGGTCAGCAGCAGCAGCCTTTATTCTGATTCCAGGAGGTGTCTCAAAGACTTGAGTGTCCTTTAATGCAAACTACTGCTGTAGTCAGTGTTAATTATATGATGTATTAAGCTCTGGTAAAATGCAAGGATAGTGCTGGAGATTGATGGTGGAAGTTCACAGAAGGTGCTAAGCTAACAGACCAAATGGTTCAAATTCTGTAACTCACAGGAGCTGTCTGTGGCTGTTCTGTTTCTGTAGTGAGCCTCTGAACAGGGCTCACCAACCCCAGGCTAACCTCAGATAAAAGAAACACTGTTGATGGAGTGATGGAGGAGTGAGGCATCATGAACCACCAAAATGGCTGGAGCCAGCTGTGACTCGCTGGCCTCAACCAATCGGAGTGTTTTGCTATGATGAACTAAGCCTAGTGATTGGAACATACAGATCAGTGGTTGACAGCATGTGATGGCTTCACCTATCACACAACTAATTCAAGTCACCATTTAGAGTCTTAATATAAACTATTGCAATGCTGTAAGTGTTTAACTGTTTCTTTTTTTTTTTCCCTTATTAATGAACAAAGACGACCAGATTACTAATACTGCCCTGCTCCATTTTGCCTCTTCTTTGGGGCTTAATACTGACTTGGAGCCTGAAGTGTCTTTAGCCTTGGATATGTAGCTAAATGTAGAAGCTGGTCTCATGTGCTGTTCCTGTGTTCACTGTGTTTAGTAAAGACTCCTTTATCATCTCTTCTGATTTGTGAGATCTCACACTGTTTACTGGAAGACAATGCAGTGAAATTTGTAAGTACCGTTAAGGAGAGATTTCTGAAGTAATGCATTAACAAGATACAATCCTAACACTTGACATGACTGAAATGAAGACTAGAAGAATTTCGATGCCAAGCAGTCAATGTGTGTCAAAAAAAATTCTCAGTTCCCAATTTGAGGGAAGGGGGGGGGGGGGGGGGGGTTTACATGGCATCCATGTGTTTGACACACATCACTGCTGGTTAATGTCATGTGTTGTCAACAGAACTCAGCGGAGGTTTGGAAGGGACGGAAGGTTTGGCGCCAAACTTAGGCACAGATGGGAGGCCATTTTAGTAACAGCCACATAAGCTCAAGAGACATTTTCGCTGAGCACCCTCACATAATGCTATGTGGACCCTTATGATTTGCCATTCAGTTTCATATGACTCATTGTGTTTTGTCTCTGTTCATATGTCCTTGTACCTTTGCTGTTGTTTTTATCTCAGTTTCAAATTGGTCTGTAAGTTTCATGTTTCACAGGGGAACAAAGTTGGCCGGTCCAACGAACGTTTTGTTTAGCAAATTGCATGTTGACTGAATTAAGTTTGAACGTGCTAAAATGTGTCCTGCATAAATGGTAAGCATTTTAAAAAAACATGAAAATGATGCTTCGCGGATTTTTGCGGCAAGTGATTGTATCCCCTATTGGGTCATGATGTTAGCCAGAAAACTTAATCCTAAGGCCATCTCTCAGGTAAGAGCAAGCCTTGGAAGTTATTTTAGATACCCAGAAAGAGCCAAAAAGACAAAAGGATTTTCAGATATGTGTCTTTGTTTTGTTTGTATCCCTACAGCTGGCGTTTAAGAAGTCAGTTGTTTATGTGTGAAGAACCTGATTGGCTGAATGATACACCTGTCTCTTCAGATTTCAGATATGGATTATAAATATCAATAAATCTTTGTGCTTATTGCATAAAAAAGACTACAGTCTCTTGTTCTTGGAAATGTTTGAGCAAGTTACAGTATCTAATGAATGTTTCCATATAAGGTGCTTTCAACAATACACTGAAATGTATTCTTCCAGCAGTGTATTAACATGGCCTCACACATGGGAGAAATTGAACTGAACACACTGTATGTATGCTGTTTCAGCCTCACTGTATTACCTATCAGATGTACTGTACATTTAAATGAGACTTGCCAGCAGTAACCCAACTGAACTCTTTTAAAAGAGGACTGCCCTGTGGAAAATGGCAGGCCCCATTTTTGTTGAACTCTAAGTGGACTGCACAGGGCCACGTCGAAATGCCACACCGGCACGACCCATCTTGGACTTTCATGCTTGCACCCTGGACAAGCCTGGAAATGTTTTAAGACCAAAGAACACTGTTTTACACCTCTCTTCAGCTCCAAATTCTCGCATTCAAAGTGAATACTTCCCAGATATGTAAATTAAACATGTAAATAAAGGTGTGATCATATATGTTTTGCTGTCTGTCTTTATGTTCATTATACTGTGTTGGTGGACCAGTTGTGAGAGATCCTTGAGTACAGTATTGGAATCCACATATTATACATTTGTCTTTAAAGCCAGAGAGATTGTTAGTTTAATTACTGAAGAGCTTAAATAGCTTTTGGAAGGCATGATGATGTGCTAATGGGGACTTCATAAAAGGGTTAAAATGGTTTTGTCTACATCCACATCTTGTCTGACAGGAGCTGTAGTGCTGTCTTAAGTTTTCTTTTTCAAGTATAAATAATGTGCACAATAAAGGCCATTCATTAATTTGGATTTGGAAACCAGTGTAGATGTAAAACTGAAGTCAGTATTGTTGGGTAGCTTCAAGGCTGTGTACTCTGAAAAAGCCAGGGTACAGTTCTGAGATTATCAGTGTGACCCAGTCCAGGTGCTGGGGTTGCCACTGTGGACACTGGATTCTACTCCCAAAAAGCACAGGTAGCTTTTCAGAATTTGATCCAACACACTACTGACCTGGTTTTGGCCTGACAGTTATCTCTAAGTTCACTGAATAATATTTAGCCTTCTAAAAAGATTAATGCAAAGGTGCTTCTTGCTCATTTATAAACATCTCCCTCTCCAGCTAATGTTGGGCTGTAGGTTCAGTTGATGAAGTTTAATAGCTTAACTATAACACTGTGCAATTGCCATCTATCCCTGTGTTGTTCTATGATTTCAAAAAATTGTTCAATTGTTCAGTTAAAAAAATGTTCACTCCATGCAAAATATTTAATAGAGCAAGATAATTTGTAAAATTACCTAAGAATTTAGGCAGTAAGTAACTGATAGGTATCACATTATGGCAATGACTGAAATATTAGCATAACATAATTGCATCTCCTAGTATGAAAGACAGTGTCAAAGCTGGTAAAGAGCAGCATTCTGCAGTTCACCTGACATTAAACCATGAGGGGCATTGAAACAGCCTTGAAAACAAGATTATGGGGACTGGGATTTAAGGGGAAGATTAACTGGGTTAATCTGCAGGGTTATTCCAACGAAGCAGTTAAAGGCCTCTGGCATTGTTTCCAGCAGGCCATAATTACAGCAGAGCAAAACACTGTCAGGTGGCAGTTTATCTGTTGCAAATGAAAACCATCACAGCTATGTTTTGGACATTGTTTATAGTGAGGTTGGCCAAAATAGGCAAAAAAGAAAAAAAAATAGAATCCATGAAGCACCAATGCAATATTCAATGTAGATTCTACACCACCAGATGGCACCTTTTATTGTTTCTGTTATTTGTGACACAGTGAGGTGTTAAATTAAATGTCATGTAATATACCTACAGCCCAGATGTCAATATGTGAGTATGTGCACAACATTCAGAATGTTTGTTCAGTGGTGTTCTCTGTTATTCTCAGAATGTGGCCTAAGACATGGTTATATCAGTCTTCCCAACAATCTTTTAGGTTAGGGGACAAATTTGGTTTAGAAGTAAATTTAAATTTTTTCATTGTTTGTGTTGTAGGAGTTGTAGTGATCATATTTTCATTAATTGTTCAAATTAAACAGTCTAATCAAATAATGAGAAGCAGAGGTCAGAGGTGTTTAGAGAAATGGGATAAAGAGTTGTTCATTCACAGGAGAGTCCGCCAAACCATAAATCTATGAGACGCAAACACAAAGCCAAAAATGTTATTCAGTTCATCATTGAATCAAATGGTTGACATAATGTTTTGTGAGAAGTGTTATCAAAACGCTACCATACATTAACTCAAGCAAGCTATATGCAGAGTGTACACTCAGGCCTGCTCCATTTTTAAGTGGATTGTGTTCCATCTGTTTGTCGAAGGCCAGACACCTGGTGACTTTTTTTTGCCTCTCTAGATCATTCACTGAGCACCTCAGTTTAGTCATTTTAAGGCCGATCATTGATCCAATCAAACAATTAAGAGATTAAATAAAACAACCTCCAGAGGGTGCTGTGCCTCTCTGCAGACCCCTGCAGAAAGATTTTCCATAATAAAACAAACTGGCCAAAGTCTTGACCCGGGCACATAGACCTCCTGTGGCTCTTGTTGTGATTATTTGTAGAGAAGGTCTTAAATAAGATCAGTGCTATTTACTCGTAAAATAAAACATTGGAGATTATTATGTCTGTTAGACATCACTGTTAGTGATCTCTTGTTGAACATTTGAAAACATTGCATTTTGAAACTAATTGGAGATTAGTGTTTTTCTCTGTGGCCAGTTTTGATTTGATCATTTTAGTAGGTTTGACAGAAACATGTTGAAAAGCTGAATTTTAACCTATTTTTACTAACCACTTAATATTAGATAACGTAAGGTGTGGCAGACTCCATGAGCAGTGGGTTAAGCCATCAGTCAGAAACTTGTCAAAACCACTGTGTGCCACCACATCCTTCAGAAAAGCATCTAATCCCACCACATGATCTAATCTACAGCAAGATTGCAGTGTATCTCAAAGCCATTCCACCGAACACCATTTACAATAACATCAAACAGCACAAAGCAGTTGAAATGAGTACTACCACACAGTGGAGTAAGCTGTTTCATTGTGGTTTGTTATGCAGTATGAATCCAGGGTAGGTCCACCTCTGCCATAAATACATCACCATCTACATGTATAGGCTTGAAGAATTCACTTTGAAGGCCACTCAGGGGCAGCTACTGCAGTAAGCCTTCCTGTTACTGAGGGCTCTCCCATTGGCCAGTAGATGTGTCAATATGTTTACGGGGGCAGGACATGGGACTGCACCAAACACTGCCGCATGGTTCACATTCTCCGACAGAATATGTCAAACCCACAGGCCAATCAGAGGGCTTGCATTGCCTCCACTGGCCAAGAAGTTATGGAATGTTCACAAGTCACCCAAACACATTTCTAAGATAAACAAGTGTTTAAATCTGTGAGTCTAAAGTATTTAGTCCAGTAATCCAGAGCTAATGCTGCAAACACCGTAACATCAGTTAGTCTGCCTGCTAAACATGCAGACACTATAAAATTGTATATATAAAACACTATAAATTATATACATATAATATCTTTCCCCTTATAGTACTTCATGAATGCTATGGAAAGACCTCACATGCAGACATGAGTTTGTTGAATAGCTCTGCAGTGATATGTGATCAAACAGCAGGTGCTAAATCAGCACTTTAGGTATTTTGTTTACAGCTGAACATCACTGCATATGAATGTGTGATGAGCCCAAGCTGACTTTTTTTTCTATTGGGTGCTCATGCTTAGAGGCTTTGAAACTGAAACCCCACAGATCATTTAAACTACACAGATGTGTGCTGTTGCAGTGTCTCATACTGCAGCTTGTACTACATTATATAGCTTTTTCTGGGTGTTCTCTGTCATTTTAAATAATCTTTCATTTCAATTGTGAAAGTGTCAATAAGCCATAAGTACATAATTATCTGTCTACATGGATGGTATTTTAGCTATATATATTACTCTGGAAAAGCAAATGACATGATTGGAATGATTGTATATATAGATGTGATACCTGGATTTAGGATTAAGAATTTTGCTCCAGAAAGAGTTGTAGTATTTATGACACACTTTGAAGTGGTCTGGCCATTGACTGGCAGGGGTAGGGCCATTTCCACAGTGGGAGAGCATGCGGAGCAGTGGGGCTGGTAAGGGGGGTCTGGGGGGTGTGTGGAGCTGGATCTGTCTCCGATCCCTTCTCTGATCTGCTGCCTTTTATAAACTCGTAAATCTGGGCCATTTACAATAGCCACCTCTAAGCTCTCCTAAACCTGTTTGTGGATTATGGCTGTGCACACAATTGACTTTTTTAGTACATTAGCATGGGTCATTTTGGTGGAGACCATCTACACCTGAACAGATACCTGAGTAAGATACAAAGCTTGGGAAACATTGTCCTTTGATCACTGGAAGAAATCTGGAAAAACAAATGTTTGCAAGTCTCATTTAGGAGACTACGGAGTTTTACACTGGAGTAAAAACACAATAACTGCTCTGTGTGGGAAAAGCGCTCATTGATGAGAAACACTGCATGTGTCGGGGGGTGGCACGGTCCATCCCTCTGCAGTAATTCCTGTCTGGGGGTTGGTTTGGCTGAGCACTGAGAGGGTTAATCTGGATCTGGATGGTTGGGGGAGGGGGGGGGGGTGGTGGAAGGGAGGGGTTGAAACTCCTCTGAAGCTGACGTGGTCATGCTCTGTGGGAGGAGACTCAGAGCACTGAGCAGATCCTTCTTCTGACCTTGACAAAACCAGAGAGAGAGAGAGAGAGAGAAAGGGATCAAATGTGAGAGTGGTGGGAGGGATGGAGACACCAGTGTACTGTTAGAGCTTTGACATTGCAGGTTCTTTGTACATGAAAGCTGAAGAATAGCAGTGGGAGTGCAATACCTGGCAACTGGCCAGAATGGCAGGAGCAGGGGAAGGAGGGAGATGACAGCGGTGCTGGCTTTGCACTGGCAGAAGATCAGGACACCAGCTTCGGGACACTGTGAGTACCATTCCCGTCTGTCCCTGTGCCAGAGGGCTGTGTGTGTTAGTATGTGTATTTGTGTTTGTGTGGGTTTGTATGGTAACATCTTTAGCAGACTGTTAAATGGAGACTGGTAGACTCCAGTTGGACTGCTAAAGACGCAGCTGTGGGGTGCTACCTGTAATCTGTGCTTGTGTTAGGCTGGGAGTCCACACCATTTACAGAGTTTGTCTTGACATGGTGGAAACACTGCAGAGTGCGCGAATCTCTCACATCCAGAGCTGCTGTTCACTTCAGCAGCCCACCCAGTCCCAGGCCACAGCAGTGCATTACTGGTCACCCATGTCCCTCTCCCTACAACAGGTACGCAGTCCCGAGAGGAGGGAACGTTCCGCAGTCTAGCTCTCGCCTGTGCAGAGCTGTATGTGGAATTCTCAGGTTTTCTATTAGGGGGCACTCTTAGGTTTGAGGGAAACTCTCATGGGACTGTCAAGTTTTCTATTAGCGGGCACAGTCAGGTTTGGAGGAAACTCTCATCAGACCCCCGGGTTTTCTGTTGGAGGAAACTGAGTTGCATCTCTTATGTCTCACACTAGGCTAGTATTATTTCTATAGGGGAGAGGGGCAGATTATGTATTATTATTAGCCAGTTTTGCTCTGAGCTCCAGTCTGGGAAAGTTCTGCAGTGTATACCAAGGTGATCTGGAGGTATTGTCACTAGTCATGCAGATAGAATTGAGCGTGTGACATGATGGTGGTGGAACTAGGCTAACAACCACAAGGTTGCAGGTTTGAATGCTACTACCCTCTAGCAAAGTGCCATCACAAGAGTCTCTTTGGTAAACATCTAGCTGTATATATGGTATACATATATAGTAGAGAGTACTAGTATAGTAATAGTATAGTAGCCAGAGTTTCTGCTAGGCAGAAAAGAAAGCGAAAAAAAAGACCCTGCAGTTGTTTGTTTAACAGAAATGATTAACAGTATTGCAGGTGTAGCAACCAAAGCACTAACTGGTTTCATAAGCAGTCAGCTTTGAATCACTGTAAGCTTGGATCCCAGTGTCCTTAGCACTGTACTTTAAATGCAAGTTTAATGGCACAATTAGTGATGGATACCCATAAAAAATAACATACTGAGAATACATTTTAGAGAATATGTTTGTTAGCTCAATCAATGTGTAATTTGTGTATGTTTCAATATATTTCTACTGATATATAAATGTATTTGCAACATATTCTTGGGCTGAACAATATATTTCACAATATATCACAATATATCTGACCAATGTTAAAAAATACCTGGTACTTTAACAGGCTGAATCTGGAACTTGACTGAGCATGCTGCATCATGTGGAGATGATGTCATCACCTCTTGCTTTCCTCCATCACTGCTGAATTCTTTTCCCAGTGGCTGGTATTGCTTATGCAGCATGCTGTAATAATTAAACCTGCCTTGCACGTCTCTGCTCAGAGGGGCGAACCTCATCCACCAACCACCTGCCCCAGCAGACAGAGTGGTATTGTGTCCCCTGCGCAGAGTGGGAGCTGCCGCTCATGTGATGCAATGAATTGCCTTTGTTCATAAGAGCCCAGTGTGGGGAGACTGACCGTGCTGACCTGAGATCAGCAGTTTGCCCCTCCAACCCAGCTTGGAAACCATGGTGGAGGAGGAGAAGAAACTGTATTTCTTGTGGGATTCATTTGTTTTCCGGTGTGTTGTTCTACACAGGAGAACAGGCCATTACTGGCCAATCCCCCTTATCTGTGTTTTCATTTTGAAATTCTTTCTAATAGATCACATGGGTGGCCATTGCACACTAAATGTCAGACATCATTGGCTTGCGGCTTAGTGTAAACTGCACAACAGGGATAGACAGGAACCTCAGTGTTTCAGACAGCACTGCACCATTTAGCTACCTCTCTGCTCAGTCTTTTCACTCAGAAGTTCTCTCCAATGAGCTGAGTATCATCGCTAGCTAGGTGTGACTGCACATTGTGAGTTATTTGAAAAAAGCCGAATACTGTCTATAGCTGCATGCTATCTTCAGGAAGCTGTTCCAGTGCAGCGGGAAGAGTACTTGCTGTTTGGTTTACACTTCAACCACCTCTTCTGGGACAGCTGGGGGGGTATCTTACATTCTTGCATCTGTGGCTCCAAAGGGAAGTCAGAACACCAATGTGGAACCTTGCACATCTGTGGTCAGCTACACAAACCCATCAGACGCAGATAATTCTCTATCAACCTATGGAGACTGCAATGATTCTACTATATTACGGGCTGGATGTATGGCTGGGACAGGGCCAGATGGAAGGGCGTTCTGGGACAGGGCAAACTGGCCTAATGGGATTGATCACCTCAAGCAAAGCACCCTGGGATAGCTAGGAATGCACAAAGGTAGACTTTGTAGCAAATTTAGGGGGCAATGTCATTAATTTAATAGCAAAAGAGATTGTGTATGGATCAGAGGTGGAGCTGGTGGTCTTCCACTGAAGATGTTTTAAAAGTAAGAAGGAACCATATGTGGGAACCCATGACTGCATCTGCCTGAATGGCATGTAAGATATTTATTCACAGTGTAACTGTAGAGCATTTCCATGTAGTATTGATGTATTTTTATGAGTGAAGAGCACTGTTTGATCAGGGCTTACTGTGTAGTACATGACAGCATGTCTCCTGTATCAAAGGTAACAATGCATATCACCATTAGTGAAGTCACCTCAAGTCATAAAGCTAATACCATCCAGATCGGTATGCATTTGAAAGATTGATGTCCTTTTGAAGCAAAATCCAGAATAATTCATATACAATTTGTGGTGGAATTGACAGAGACATCTGATTATTATTGCTGATGAGTCAAACTCATAAAGTGCATAAAGTACATCCTGTTTTGGAAAGCAGTATCTATTTTGTGCATATCTCATGCATAATTTTAACATGCATTTAAGTCTATGTGATCAGTTGAACACAGTCTAATTGATCATTACTGTTGTTAAGTGCTTATTCAATATTCTGCATTCTTGCTATTGATTTTTTAAATGCATTTGTGAAGCCTGAGTTCAATTGACCTGCTTACTGGAATCTATTTAAGTTTTGATTTTATCCTAAAGCAAATTCATTTCTGCCTCTCCCCATCTTCATTTACTTAATTTACTTAATTTGCCTAACATCTCTGTTTTTCTCTGAGACTTGGAACAACCTTTTGCCTGGAATTCAGAACAGCAACCCACTAAATGCTGCAAATGTTGTTCTTGGGCAATATTTCCTGTGGCTTACTGCAAAGCCACAATCATAGGAATCATAATTATCTACTAGAGAGGGTCCTAACCCGTGGCAGACCTGTGCAGTTGAAGCAATTGATCTGAAATATAATCTGTGCCATGTCTGACTGAGGCCACTCAGAAGATGCACATCCCTCAGTTTTAAGTACAGAATTTGTCATTTCCTGCACTTTAAGAGTGATGAACGGGCCATAGTCATTGTTTATGGTCCCAGTGTCAGCACTGAAGAGGTCACACTAAAGATTGCTTCACAGGGATCAATCATGCATCAGATATTCCCCAGATCACACTGATAAGAAGGTACAGAAGTTTAAGCAGGGCCTGAATTTCTTTGGGGACCCTCTGGGATGTGGCTACCTGACTCCTACCACTGATAATCTACATTCAGTGGTTTTACAGCATGCATTTGCCAATCACACCGCTGGAAACTGCATTTGGGGCTGGAGTAGGATGGCACAGAGTGCTGCCATGGTAGCTTTGCTTTCCTGGGGACTGGATTTTGGCAGCTGCACGGCAAGACCTGCAGAGCAGCAGCTATTAATGGTTTGGCAGCTAGCAGTGTTTCTCTGCAGTATTTGGTTTCTGTTGGTCCTCCAGAATTGGCTTAAGCACAGGTGTGTTACTGTCTGGCTTAAGACACTATAATATCAGATAGCCAGGCCACATTAACTGTTTGTTTGAAATTCCTGCACGGGAAGCGTGGCTCCTTTTTCAACCTCATATTGTGCTTCTGTAGCAAAAACAGGCTACCTTAGCCATAGTCACACACATTCAGCAACACATCTAGGCACAACCTACCCTGTGAAAGTGATTTGTCAGTAAATGGAGTTTTCACACTTCTGGAATGAGTTAGCATTAGCGACTGTCTTCCTTTTAAGAAATACATTTTGTGTCTTTGTGAATGTTTGGCAACAGAGATGAATCAGGTTCTGTTGACCCAGATGAGTGGCAAACCCACAGCCTGTATTTATGGCTGAGTAGCAAGTATGAGAACATGAAGGAGCTACTATCCCCTATTACCACAATGTTTCCTCAGGTCAGACTGTCCCTGTTCTCAACAGCTCAAGACAGTGTGTCTTGCAGCAATGCATTGTTGGTAAGCTGATAGCCACAGCATGGGCCTCTCTGTAAGGGAACATGAGACTCAGTTCAAAAATGATTTATACAACTTGCAGTCTCCCTCAGCCTCCTCCCCTGACCTCATTTTGAGTCTGTGGAGGAATTATTTTGATCTGTGGGAGGGAAAATAAACTAAGAAATCTGTTGTGGAAATTTTGAAGATTTATTGATCCACTTGCATTATTTCAGAAATAAGAACATTTGACCCATTTCTCTGAGCTGAGTAGTTTTTCAGTAAACTTGTGGAGACAGGTTAGGAAAATGCTGTACAGCATCTGAGGTTGCTGTGAAACAAAACAGCGTGAATTAAAGGATATGGAGTCTTTTCATGAACCAGGCAATGTGGTCTGTGGTGCAGAATGATGACTCATTCTATATGATGTGGAAACGTATGCATATTAGAGGTACAGATGCAGATCCACTCAAACCAGCGGGGGGAAAGGCGGGGGCAGGATTTGTTGATCCTAGTGGTCTTTATCTCTTAGTCTATACCTCTCCCAGTTGTAGTCACTTCCAGTCTTCATCTCACCAGTTCTGCACGGTTTCCACCACTCTTGTTCCAAGTCACTTCAGTCACAGCTCAATAGACAGTATTAGCCTCACCTAGTCTCATTCTCTCCAAATCTTAGTCAGTCACAGTCTATCTCTCAGGCTAGGCCACCCAGCTTCAGCCACCTCCAGAACTGGTCAAAGACATTTTTAGTCTCTCCCACTCTCAGTCACACCAAGTATTAGTCTACTCAGCCTTATTGTCCGGTCCCAGTCCCTTACAGCTGCCAGGGCAGGCAGAGAGGCATACAGTAAAGCAAGGGCATAGGAGAGAGTTTGATATTGGGGTGGACACAACTTGCTAAGAATTTTATGTCTGCATACGTAATCCCAGTCCTTAAAGGAGCATATATCTTGATTGAAGAATAAAACAATAGCAGGATGGCTTGAAATAAGAAGGTATGTGCATGTAAACACTGCTTAAGTGCTTTCAGGAAGAGCTGCACACCTCTGTTACTACTAAGCTCATCTGGACATAGGAGATGGGGCAGAGTTTGCCCAACATGAAGGTGTGTCACCCAACATTAGGATGTGTCTCATTAGGAGTTATATATAGCTATATATAAGAGTTAACTTATTTTCCTAGTGGAGATGGAAAGTGTATGACACTAATCCACATAACCAAATGTCACACTTTGATGTAATGAACGGTGCATGCCATCCAATCACAGCAGAAGAGTGCCAAATAAGGACTACACATAGCAGACAGGTCTTCCCTCACTGTATAGCGAGGGAAAACAGGTGCAACATTGATGAAAATCTGTGGTATTGTGTAGCAGAGCTGAAGTAAAGAGCTTGTGTGAGTCCGGCATAAAAGCCTTGGTAGCGGGTAGCAGGTAGCCGAGCAGTTGCAGCGGCTACGTCACTCCCTGGTTAAGTAGCGTTGTTGCCGACAGGCTAGGGGGTAAAAACTCGCTCGCTGACCCATGTAACATTGAATTATATGCAACGCAGCAAGATCCATCAAGATCCATACCATCTGCTGCAGAAACAGACATTTGCCAATCTGCAGCTGAGAGTAGTTAAGAATTCAATTTCAATTCAAAGCTTTATTAAGGACACATACACGGTCCATAGCACAAACAAACAAACAATACAAAGAGGAAAAGAAAAAAAAACAGACATAATCCAAAATATCATATATTTACGCATAGACTAAAACACCAATGATTCCACATACTAGAGAAGAACCGGACAGAACTCAGTTGAAATTATGCCGTTTACAGAGTCTACACATACATCTGTACATGAGACAGCAGAGCAGGTAGGCACGCCAACACTAACAAACATTTGACTTGCACTGCTCCATCATGGCACCTTAAGCAGCAGCCTCATTCCATCATTATATGCTACATTAAGTTTCTGCATACTGCTCTTTCTGTAGCACCGCCACAAATGGGCAGTATACGTAGGGGTACAATATGCTTTAAAAAGTGTAGTCTTCACAGATATTGAACACATACCAAATTTGCGAATCAACATATTAGCTTGTGCATACATCATATGACACTGTCTGTCAATGTCCCTATCATCAGACAGGTCATCAGTTATATAATGTCCTAAGTATTTAGCCTCATCACATACTTTAAGTCAGTACCAGACAGAGAGAAGTCAGGAAATGACAGTTTACTGTCCTCCCTACTCTTAACAATCATAATCATAAGAAGTCAAAGATCTGAATGGAAATCTTAGGTGAGCTGGACTGAGGGCCAAATATGAATCACCTGAGAAATACACTGAACAAAAAGGGCCCTGAACCTGGAGCTAGACCACAGCTTTTACATTCACCACTCTTTGAACACACTCACAATGTGCAGTCTTATGTTGCCTAATATGGAGAGCACAGCCAATACCAGGCCATCCAAGCTAACATTACTGCCAATCTTTCAGATGGTTTGAATATCTCACTACTTTCATTGAATATAAAATAACAATCCAGAAAATCCAAGCAAGGTCTTTCCTGGTTTTGCTGCTGCTGCTTCACATAGCCTTGGTCATCACGAATCTGTGGGGTCTCAGTGTAGAGCAGCTAAGGTGTGGATGGAGGCGGAGGCTGATCTTGAGGCAGAGTGCTGTTAAGGAAAACAGAGGTTTTTTTGTATTTACTGTGACCAGCAGCCCAGCATATGCACACATATACATACAAACACACACACACACACAAACACAAACACACACTTTTATGTTTTTATTTGTATGCACTATTGTGCATAGTCTAAGTATAGATTCTGAGATCTTGTATCCCTTGTATTAGCATGCACACAGACAGACAGACAGACACACACACACACACACACACACACACATGCACATTCACACATGCACAGATATGCACACACAAAGGTAATGTAGACTTAGTGGTAAATCCTAAAGGGCCAGAGCTTGAGATGAATGAAAGCAGTGTGTGTGAGATGGAGCTGCCTCAGTCCTGCTGTCTGAGGAGCTCTCTGCTCTCTGCGCCATATGGTGCTGCTTTACTGAAATCCTCGAGTGACGTCACCACTGAGTTATGAATTCACTGATTGGCCAGGAGGCTTGGGGGATTACATTAGCTAAAGGTTCCAATGAGGAGAAAACAGCAGAGGCTGTTGTGAAATAGTTGTTTGTTTCAGGACCAGAGTGAGCAGTCTGTTACTGCTGGATCCCTCTTCTTTAATTGTACCTTTGCTCCCTGTTTCTCTGCCACTCAAAGGCCAAAAGGTCAGATGGGGACAGGACTCTGACAAATGAGCTGTGAGGATCACAGAGAGGGGAGGGCTTTTCCTGTTTGGGAGAGATGCAGTGTATTGCACCTGTTTCTTCATTAAATATATATTTAACACCAACTTAGCTCTGGGCTAATGAATGATCCTCGCAGGATCCTTGTGTTGCTACAGCATTACTGAAATGTTGTGAAAAGGTTACGTGTCAGCACAGTCCTTTTTGCGGTGTCAGCAAAGTAATGAAGTTCATGTCAGGTTTCTGAGTTGATAACAAGAGTTCTGGAGTGTTCGACCCCTACCATTTGACTGGGGTCAGTTTCTGGCCTGCACGCTGCTTTGTTTTTCAGTGTTGGCTGGAGGCCTCTTGCAGTAACAGCTGCCTGGAGGTGAAACTTCATTTGGCTGAGGACCCTTTAAGATACTAAATATGTACAGCTGGCACCAGCATCTGGCCCAATTTAACCGCTAACAGTCAGATATCTCCTGTGTTCAGTATGGTTCATATTCTTATTCCGAGGCCCTACACATTTTCTCAGGGTAAACTGATATTTAAGGCCTTATTTCTGAGAAGCCATAGAAATGTTTGTGTTGTTTAACTTGCACTTGAAACAGACCATTTAGCCAGCCATTCAGTTGAAGGCGTTTCAGTGGAATCTCCTACTGGTAAATACTGTGGAATTTCAGCAGCCCGGAATGCAAGGCAGAGACAAGATGGCATTACATCATGCAGTGGATGGTGGTTGAGAAAATATCATCAAGATGACAGAGGATGTGTTCTGTTAAAAACCCGCTGTCAGTCAGTGACAGATTGTTCCAAAATAGCATCCAATAATCACTGTCTCTTCAAAGGAGATACTGTTTATGACATGTGAAATGTCAGACAAATTTGGTGATCATTGATCGCTGTTTTGGGACATTGAGCCACGTTAAACTTTTTCCTTATAATGGACGTCAGTGGAGAGGAAAGCACTTAACGTGAGATAACGACCATACTCCTAGGATTTCGGTTTTGATTTTTTTGACAGGTGGAAGTGTTTCTGACAAATGTGCAAGACAAATTGTGGTGGTGATCACTGATCGCAGTTTTGGAACATTATGCCACATTAAGCGTTTTAGAATGTCCCGGCTTTTGTATGCTTTCAGGCTTTGCTTTGTGTATTTCCCTGGCGTCGAAATCAGGTAGGCTACATATAAATGTCAGGAAACACGTCAGTGCATAACCTCTATTATAGGCTATATGGAGATGCAAGACAGATCCAAGGGGAAACTTACGGAGACGGAAGGGCAGAACGGAGAGAAATGCGGATTACAATGAGGTGTGTTATTTCTCATGGACCAATATTAAATACCGCGGCTCCGTCAGCAGTGACGGCGATGGGAATAAAACAACACAGCCGGCGATCGCCTAGTTTGGGACTCGAACAGAGGGCGTCATTTTTTTCTGTTTGTACACTTAGACAAGGATACTAGACAGCAAATAAAGTTTTCTGTAACTTTATTGTGTCTCTGCTCATTCAAAATAAATATCCCGGCGAGAAACTTAGCTAGAGGTCGGTCGAAACCATTTGCCTACGCCCTCAGTCTGACTATTTATTTTTTCGCGGCAATCAACACACACAAACTTTATTCAAAATATTAAACTAAACAACAAAAATGCATGTTCAGTCAAGCAGGTTGGGCCCAAGGTGGGCCCCTTTGTTACTGGGCGGAACCGTGGGCCCGGGGCAGCCGCACCCTCTGCCCCCTTCTCGCTCCGCTACTGGTCACACATGAGTGAGCACAACCAATGGTGGACCAGTGCTGAAGTTCATTCAGAAACAGGATACTAGCAGGCCATCCTGTTATCACAGGGAAGCTAAGTCATTACTGCTTACCATAAGAGAGCATCAGCAGTAATTAGAAATGCTTTAGACATCTTGTAGTAATTTCCTTTATTATTGTGCTTGACACCTACATTCCTAGGTGTCAGGTGTCTGTTTGCTAATAAACCACATTCTCTCTGTTTGAGGCTTGTAAATGAAATGACATGGCTTGATGAATCTTGGCTCAGGAAATCTATGTGAAATGCAGAAAAGAGCTGCACAATAATACCTTTGCAGCTCCAGACTTTATAATAGCACTTTGACACCTGTTACTCTCTTTGAATAAATTGATCAAGAATAGTACAAGACATTCTTGAATTGTTAAATTGATCGAATTGTGAAATTATGACATGAGCTGTCAAATGCATTTAAATATGTGGCACTCCCTACTCAGAAAGATCAATAGATGTGTATCAGTACATTTAGGGATGTGTTTGTTTACACTAGTGAGTGGCTGTATTTTAATGAACTTCTCATTGTATAGCCTGGTATAGCATCCCTCCAGAGCCACCAGACATGCACACTCTTTACAGATAGATATGAGCAGTTAAAATCAATAACACCAACCATGTGCTTCAAGGTCTGAATAAGAAAAGGTGCGTGACACCCCAGAAAAACACACACAAGCTTGTGAAATGAGGCTCATGTTCTTCAGGAACTGAAGCTGCACAGATAGACAAGCATTTGCTACATCTCGTCTGTGCACAGTGTCAAAGGGCGCTGTCTGGTTGTGTGGTTAAGTATTAATGATCCGAATGCTGAGTGCTCGCTGCTTGTCTGTGTGCTACAAAACTAACTCTTACTCACCGGATATAGGATGTTTGTTGTGGACATTCATAGTGTAATAAAGCAGACACCTTTTGTTTATGTTGCACAGTAACATGCAGGGCAAACTATGTCCTACTTGTCTGAGAGGTACAGCAACATGCTAGGCTGACTGAATCCTGCTTGTTTGAGAGGTACAGTAACATGCACGGCTAACTGAATCCTGTTTGTTTGTGTGTGCAGCAGCAGGGTTGATCCATTTGTGGACCCCACGCTTTTGATAAGTCAGCAGTGGTGAAACTTGCATGGTTCAGTGTCAGATTTCACCTGCAGTGTCACCTTCAGTGTAGACATCACCTGTGCTGGGGTGAAGGAGGACTGCTGCTATCCCATAAACAGCCTAATCTGGGTGATACCGGATTAGGGCAAAATCAACACTCTAAATTCCCCATGTTGAATCTGAGTGAACATTAAGAGCATGACCACTGCCTGAGGTCAGACCATTAAGACTGGATTAGGCTTGGAGGAAAAGAGTTTGAAATGACAATTAAAGCAATGAAACTGATGTAGCTACCATGGCCGTAACCAGGGTTTGAAACATCGTGAGGTCAGGGGGGTTACTGTTTAGGTTTTGTCAATGTTGTTGTCTGGAGGGGTTTAGGTTTTGTCAAAATTATACATATAAACATTACATACATAGAAAGACACCTGTTGCTATTTACAAGAAACAAATTTTATCTGTGTTTTAATTGTAAGGTACACTAACGTCATTATACACTTATAATCACTTCCAAATTTGTCGCTGAAATGTTTCATAGGCCTACTATTATTGATACTATCACCTACATAAGCTGTTTTTTAATCAATGCCGTTGTGAAACTGAGGGGGCAGTTTCACCCGTACTAGGTTCAGGCTACTTTGCTGTCACAGTGGGGTGTCGGTCAGGACACAGGAGTCAGGTTCCGGGTTCAGGTGTTTATTGGGGATTTTGAATGGATGGAGGCGAGGGTTTGTGGTGTATGTGTGTGTGGTTCCCTGCAAAGAGTAAGCAGGGAGAATGATAAGTACTGTTGGGTCCATTGAATGTAAAAATATACATACAGGCATTGAGGCATACAGACTTAAACTGCAGGAATGGCTATGAAAACATTTATACATTAAGGACACACTATCTTAATTAACATGCACACCCCTCTCTCTCTACAGGCAATTATATTACAACCAGTTGAACTTAGGCATACTACTTACTTTGGCACAGACGCACACAACAACAGCACAATGTTTGGTCCCCAAAGGCTTGGTCTCCCCAGTTCTTCACCTCCCAGATATTGTTGTGGTACTGAGGTGGGGGAGGTCACTACCACCTTTATCTTGTCCCGTATCCCCGGCCCTATTGAGGCCCTGATTGGTGGCCAAAGGATACGGGCAGGTCCGAGGGCAAATGGTGACCTGGGGGCCGTCCTTGGGGGTGCGCCTGTGCCTCGAGTTCCCTGTGGGGGTCCTGCTGATAAGGGGAGCAGCAGGACCGGTTTGGCCAGGTTTCAACTGAGTCGTAAACAAGTGCCTGTGAGAGGTGGGGGTGGTGCGCAAACAAAGACAAAGACAAAGACAGAAACATTCACATGTGGCCCTTTTCTACACGTTGTGTGAAACTTTAGCTAGCTTGCTAATATGAAGGAAATAGCCTAGTCTTCATCATGGCCAGAGTACGCATATTTAACATGTTTCATACAATTTTCTTTACTCCAGACTCTGTACCAGGTTACTGTTTTGTACGTTTATTACAGATAATGGCATAACGATCATTACTTTGTCTTACCGAATGGTATGCTGCTGCCAACGTGTGTAAATTCCAATTGTTGCTGTCAGTGGAAGTGCTGATGATGCAAGGGGCTAAGCTCACACCCTCTCTCACAACCCTCACACACAGCGGACACTAAATAACAATTTTAAACTGAATCAAGCATGCACTCGTCTCAGAGGAGAAGTTCTCTATCACTGATTTTTTAATCCAGTATTTAGCTTCAAATTTTATTTTTAGCTCTAAAAAAAATATAGAGGTCCAGACCTTGGTGACCTCATAGCTGCTTACAGGCATGGTAGCTACCACCCCAAGGCTGATATTTTCTAAACTGTACCAGTGTTTGATAGCGCTGTCCCACAGCAACCAGTCTTTTTTTCTCTGGAATTGGTGTGTCTGATTTGTAGTTTGGATTTTGCACGCTGTATAAGTGTGTAATGTTATCCCTGTTTAACTTCAATGGGATAGTCATTTCAGGGCTCTGTATGTTCACGCACAGAGGCAGGAGCAAGTGGTAAGTCCCTTTCATAAGAGGAATTCCGGGGAGTTTAGGCCTTCAGTTTTTCTGCAGTCATTTTACTAGCGGAGACAAGAGACAAATACAACTGAATATGGGTGAAGGAAAAACACAATCAGAGAGAGATTGAGTCTGCGACAACATCTGGAATCTCATCTGGTGTCCAAGTGGCCTATTAGGAGCATGCTCACTTCCTGTGTTCTATGCTGTGTTGGCTGAGTCTGAGGAGGTAACTGAAAGTGCAGAAAAGGCATTCTGACTACTTAAGATGGCAGCAAGTTTGCTTCCAACCTTCTTTGCTATTGACTTAATGCACAGTGAGAGTGACTGGATGGAGGACTGTGCTGCTGCATGCTGTCTTGTTCTCTGCCTGCATATGCTGTGCACTGAGTTGTGGTACAGATGCACGCTGGAGGAGGTGTGGCCTCCAGTGGTCTGCACTGTGTCCCACTGGTGTCTTGGAGTGGTGTTTTCACTGTGTTGGTTGTCGACCATGCTGAGAGCAGGATCTGTGCACAGGATGTGGCAGGAAGATCGGGTTAGCATAGCAACTGATTATGTTTGAATCCATGAAGGTGGGAGGAGGGGTGGTGGCAAGAACTGGAACAGACTAAACTGCCAGTTTATGATTAAACCACTGAAAGAAAATAAGAACATGTTATGACGAGAACAGGCCATTCGGCCCAACTAAACTCGCCATTTCTTAATTAAAGAGTATCCAAAACTGCATCAAGTCTAGACTTGAACACAGCAAGGGTCTCTGCCTCAACTACATGACCTGGCAACCTATTCCATGTATTGATAACTCTTTGTGTAAAATAATATTTCCTTACATCAGTGCGGAACTTACTCTTAACTAGTTTCCATTTATGTCCTCTTGTTTTACAGACTGAACTCACCCTAAAGAATCTATTATAGTTAACCTTATTGATTCCTTTTATAAATTCAAATACCTCAATTAAATCACCCCTAAGCCTCCTCTCGCTTAATCTAAATAGGTTAAGTAACTTGAGTCTTTCCTCATAGCATTTGTATTTCATGCCAGGAACTAATTTAGTTGCCCTTCTTTGAACCTTTTCTAAAGCTTCGGTATCTTTTTTATAGTGCGGTGCCCAGAACTGCACACAGTATTCCAGGTGCGGTCTGACTAAGGCATTCTATAATTTCAATATAACCTCTTTAGATTTATACTCAATGCTTTTGGCTATATATCCCAGCATCCTGTTGGCCTTTTTTACTGCTACAGCACACTGCCTAGATCCTGTTAAGCTTGGGTCAACCATTACTCCCAAGTCCTTTTCAAATTGAGCACATTCTAGTTTTTTTCCACCCATGACGTAGTCTTGTTTAAGATTCTTATTTCCCACATGCAAGACTTTACATTTATCTAAATTGAATGTCATCTGCCAGGTATCTGCCCACTTTTGGATGCTGTTTAGGTCTTCCTGTATTACCTTAGTTGATTCTATACTGTTGGCTAGACCCCCTAGTTTTGTATCATCTGCAAATTTTACTATATTACTACTAACCTCTGCATCAAGATCTAAAAATGTATACACACAAGTGCCATTCAGTCAAAAATCTGTCCCCAGTCCCAAATCTGAATATTTCTAAGAATGCAAATAGCATGGGTAACCCCAACAGACATGACATCATAATGGCTGTCCAGAGATTCCCCGTCTGGGGGAATGGAAGGTCCCCATAAATCTTAATATCATCCTAACATCGTGTGCCAGCTTGGCCGTGATGGATTACCAGTATGGGAACGCATTAAGGGAAGAGACCTGATTGGTCACAGCACAGAGACAGCCCTTTAGCCTGTTAAAGTTAGATGTGGCCCTGCTTGCTGTCAGAGCAATGGGGCTCATTCATGCTGGTCAATAGCCTCATGGCTTGCTGGCTTCTGGTGCAATTAGGATTGGTAATGAGGCGGTTGAGAAATGAGGCAGTTGTGTGTTGAACGTGTGCAGTTAAGCGTAGTGTTGACTGTAATCGAACAACATGTAGAGGTTAGAGTTCATTTCTTCATGAGGGATAAACGTGTTTCTCACAGATTTATTGCTTTAATGATGGGATTTGCGGGGGGCATCAGTCATTCTCGAACACGTCTGCACCCTAGACTATGATAAACCTGACATAATTTTGGGGAACCATCCCAAGTGTTGGGCATGTCATGTTGACACGTCAGTTCCTTGGACAGGCAGCAGAATCTACAAGAATCCTCTCTGCTCCCCAGATCTCCATGAGTGAGAGTCTTGCGGGAAGACCTTTGTCTTGCGAGACCATTCCCAGACCGCTTGTGCTGTGTCAGCTCCACTGTGGCCCTCATGAGAAGTTTTCAAATATAACAAATATAACAAACAAATATAGCAGCAAGTGAAACCACAGGCCTACAAGCATTGTGTGCTTAAACAGCAGGCCCAGGGGGTAGGAACATCTCATTGTGCTGGTAAATACAGACTGTGAGTTGAAAAAGACAGCATGAGATCCTGCAGAGGGTTTGGGTAGGTTGCTTGAGGAGGAATGAAATGAGCACAAGGAAAGAAAAATTAACAGTTTAAAGAATACATCTTCACACACCACTCCCAAAGGCATGAGGCAGCTGCAAGATCCTATTGTATTAATGTGTTAATAGCCTGACAATTTTTAAAATATTGTGATGTAGTGAAAGCAATTTGTGTGGGTATTCACACAATGGGTTCTGGGGGGGGGGGGGGGGGGTTTCTGTTGAAGGGTGTCAGATTTGCATTCTACTTTCTAGCCCAGAGTGGAAATTCTTTGGCTGTCATATTCAGAGTTGCTTTGCATTGTTAACCTTTTCCTTCCTGATATGATGGCCAAGCATGCACTGTAACCTGGTACCCCGATGACCACGCCAATGCTGTTACCTGTTTAAAGTGTTCAGAATGCAGATTGCTAGAGAGATGGTCACCCTTCATCAGCTCCTAAACCCTAGCTTCTCTGTCACCTTGCGCTCGTAGACTAATGTCCATTGCTTAAGTCACAGCCAAGAGGCCCTTTGTTGGCCTGACAGCAAGCGTACATGTAGTTCTGTGAATGTAGTCCACGCTTTAGATATATCTTTGTTTGAGCAAATTAATTTCACAATCAATCTAATTGCTTCTGTTGATTTTAGAAGAATTACAGATGCACCTGTATTATATGCAATCATTCTATGGTTCAGCAACTCTTTCTAAAGACTGAATATATGTTCAGTATAATAGCACTTAGATATGTTTACTAGATTTTTTGGCTCTGTGTGTTCTGCAAAGTCTGGGCATCCCTCCTTTGTGTTTGCATGAGTTGGATGAGTGAGTTTAGATAGCAAGAGGAGTAGTGAGTGTGTGTGTGTGTTTTAGTGTGTGTGTGTGTGTGTGTGTGTGTGTGTGTGTGTGTGTGCACATGTGTGTGTATGTGTGTGTGTGTGTGTGTTTCTGTGTGTGCGTACTGAGTATGTGTGTGTGTCTGTGTGTGTGCTTCCTGTCCAGCTGGCTGCAGTCTCTCTGTGCTTGGTGGCCCATGACTGGCCGCTGATAACAAAGCTGTTGTCATCATCACCACTCCTTTATGAGGTCACCATCAGCCAATAAATCTGTTCTGCTCTGCCTGCATGACCATACTCATCGATGGCCTTCTCCATTGGTGACAGCATGTAAGTGCAGCCTTGCTGGGAACCGGCTGGGCCTGGCTCACATGGCTCTGGCCTCCCAGCAGTCCCCACCTTCTAAAAACATGTCTGCTGTCACACACAGCATCCACATACACACAGTGACTGTGAGCACTCAGCACAAAGCAGCCCTGACCTCTCTGAGGCTGCATCCGAATACTCATACTTCCATATTATATAGTACGCAAAAAGCATGTTACAATCCGTAGGGTGTCCAAATACTTAGTAGGCATTTAACAGTAGTCGAACGGTACCCAGATGACCTACTACATCTGAAGTATGCAAACGTACTACACTACGCTATCCCATAAGTCAGCTGGAGCCCGAATAACCGAAGAAGAAGAATTCCCCGGGAAAAAAGATAAAGAAGGTGGCGGTGTAGTCAACTTGGTTAAGCTAACAAATCAATTGGCTTGTTACGTAACGTTAGCTTTTCGTTTTACCTCAGGTTAACAGACTGATTTTTAAAAGATGTAAATATTTAAACATCCAGGTCAAAGGACAAGTAAAATAGCGGCAGAGTACGTCCAAATTGTATCCTTACTATTTGCTCGCATACTCATTAGTACATACTGCAGTAACGGTCGGGTAGTACGTTCTTAACCTAAGTTAGTGCATACTGAGTATTCAGATGCAGCCTGAGAGTTTGGAAGCAGAGGGCAGGTGTAAGGGGGGTGGTGGCTCTGCTGAAATCTTCTAAAATCTGCTGTGCATCCCTCATATCCCGCATGGTAGCCTAGATCCCAAGCTTCTGAACTTTCTGCTGTTTGGCCCAAATGAGACCACCCCCTCCATGTACAAAGATACAGCTTTGGGTATGAGGACAGGCTGAGTGCTGACACAGAAACCAGAGAGCCGAGGCTGAGTCCTTGGAAGCGCATGCATACTCATGTACCCTGATTTGCCAGCTCAGCCCAGCGGGACCACTGTTACTGGATGGGAGGGGTTCCATTGCATGTTCCCAAGCAGTACTTGTGATCTGCTCACACATACCTCTCAGCCGTTGCACTGCTCTCGGTTTCTCATGAAGCTCATTTGCTCAGTAAATTGGTGCTTTTCTTGGTCACTGATGCTAATTTATATCAGGAGGTCACGGTGGCACGGTGAGCAGTGATAGTCAGGTGGTCTGTGTGCCTTTGCCCAGTGGTCAAGGCCCTCTGTGAAGGGAGCCTTGTGTTTACAGGACATTCTGTGTGCATTAGTGCAGGAACCTCCTGGTTGGCGTTCACTGCTCACATATGTCTAGTGTTCTGCCACCTCTCCGGCTGAGCATCTTGGGTGTTGGAAGTGATCTAAGCACTGCTCCTCTGGAAAATTCTGCACACATGGAATGCAAATCTTGATGTCTCACTGAGCCAAGTCCAGGCTTCAGGATGATGGTCCTTAAAATGGGTGCGCCTGGACAGGAAATGGCTCCCATCCTGACAGGCTGGAGCAGAGCAGGGTATAGTTGATGGCTGCCTCACCACACTACTGACCTTTATATGCTTCTGCAGCTGCAGGGATGACCTGGGATCAGTGGCCACTGGCACCTTCAGTTTTTAATCCTCTGTTATTGCATTGACTAATGGCTATAGAGGACAAAAGACATTATGATGTTTTCCTAAAATTAGGGCTTGAAATTAGTTTTGGCGTGCCTCTATCTGTTTGCCACAGTGAAATGCATAACATTTCCAGATAGTGTGTTTCCTGAAAGCTCCTCACCTTCAGTCCCAGGTGGGGCCTGTAGGAGTTTTCATGGGAAAAGGACGTGTTACACAGGATATGGAAGACTCAGCTGCCATAATCTGAGGCCTACCTCTGAGAGGTGTCATGGAATCTCACCTTCTAGAAAGAAACACCAGTGATGAGACAGAGTCAGAGTGCAATGAGACGATTCCATGTTTATTCTAAAAGCTCTCAAGAGAAAAGTCATCGAACAACTCACATAGAGAAGTCAGAGCAATTCCAACCTTCATTAGAGTACATCACTTATTATGCTGTGATAAGGCGTGCAACTTCAAAATAGGTGCATACTTCATTTCCAGGCAGTATTCAGGCAGAGAAGTAATAATTGTGTTTTGAAACAATCAGTGGTTAGCATTTAAGTAGAAATGGAGAACTCCCTTAAAACATTCTTTTAAACTTGCACCAGGTGAAATCATATCTATTGCTGACCGAGCATGACCTGTGTGCTCCCACACAGGCCAGAAACCAGTCAAGACAGCAGAAAACAAAAAAATCTCCTCTGCCCAGGAAAAGATACAACATCATTCATTTCATCAGAGTACACAGAGTTTTAAGAATAACATATTTGCGCATATCTTTTATACATGCAGGTACAAACAAAGAGTACAAAATGATCAGGCAGAAGATGCTCAATTCAATTTAATTTTATTTGTATAGCGCTTTTTACAACACAAGTTGTCACAAAGCAGCTTTACGTCGTTCCCAGGCCTGAGACCCCCTGAGAGCAAGCCTAAGGCAATGGTGGCAAGGAAAAACTCCCCAATTAACAGGAAGAAACCTTGAGCAGAACCCGGTCAGACGGGGAGCCCACCTGCTTCTGGCCGGCACTGGGCAAATAGAATTAGAGAGAATACTTAAAGTTGTACTTTTGAGTTTAATAGACAGTAGTAATTATAAAATGTATCCTATAATGTCCAGTTCTTGGCACCAGTTGGCTTGATGGGCAGGGCAGTAGTAGCAAGGACTGGAATTCGGGATGTGACGTTTAGGTTACAGCTCCAGGCAGGAGCCCGGAGCAGGGATAGGAAACAAATAGAAAACAGTGATTAGTGGATGTTAATTGCAGGAATGGAAACATAAAGGCATAAAGGCAAGGGGAGGAACAGAGGGGGGAAGAGGGATGCATGTTTGTAATAAGGAAAAATCCTGGCAGATTAAACTCCTGGCTAGCTTTGATCTTGTATAAATTGCGGATGTGTGCCTCTAATTCTGCTATCTTCTCCGCCAACCTAGCATTTAACTCACATTGTGCACAGGTAAAATTAGCGCTACTGGCGGAGAAGGAGTAACTATACATATTACACACAATGCAGGGGAGACAGTGAGAGGGAGGAGAGCTGAGAAAAGGCGAGACAGAAGAATTGGTTGAAGTATCGGTAGAAGCCATTATCTCAGAGATTACTTGCATCTGTATTTTCCTTCTTTAGATAAGTGTTGTAGTTCTTGTAATTTTCTGTTTTGTTGTAACTTTTCTTTTTTATAAGGTGTTGGAAACTGCAAAAACTCTGAGTTTGGGTCCTGGCTGGGTCCTAGCTGATCGGTGTCTGTGTCTGGCTTCTGTGTCTCAGCTCTCAGAGGGGCAGCAGATTCAGATAATACAGGGATAGCAACAGATACAGAGATTCACTGTTTTACCCTGGAATATTTTGCCCTAATCCCTGCCTTTATTGCCACTGTGTCTGTTATTTGAGATGCTGCTTGCCTGTGTGGGAGCATTCCAGGATGCTGGCAGCCGCGTCGCTGATCTGACCCCTGAGTGTCAATCATTCACTCAAGCACAGTAATGAAAAAAATTGTGCTAAACCTTAAAGACATACAGCTGCAGCACAATGGTTCAGAGAGTGTTTTCACTCTTTCACTCTTCAGAGAGGGGACATGTCTTGGCCTCTGGGAGGCAGATACAGACATTCCACCAAATAATACTTAACATTCTCACAACGCTGCCTTTGTGTTGCAGTAACATTATTGCCTGGCAAAAACAACAAAGCCGCACATTGAGAATGTTCTGTGTTTTCTGAGATGAGTTGACCTTGTCTTGACCGTGAAAGACAATGACTTTGTGACATCACGTAGAGAAAAGGACATCTGTCTTTCTCCCTCAGACTGGAGGCTTACACTGGCTGCCCTTTTTAAAAGGCTGCCACACAGAGTCTCTCCATTCCAAATGGATGGTAAAACAGGCAAAGTGTTCCCATTCAGCAGGTTCCACCTCAGGAGCTGCTTCTATGAGTTTTCCCTTCCAGTTTCACAGAGGAAGCATCTGCCTCTGGCCACCACATTTGAGCAATCACCATCACCTCTGCCATCAGCTCTTGCCAGTTTCCTGTCGGCTTACCATTATGTAATCACATCACTCACACAGTCCAGCTCCAGGTGTGTGGTGGGCTGCTGCAGGTGCAGATCACTTCTACCTTTATTATTGGCATTCCCAAATAAAATCAGTGCCTGACGACAGTGCTTTGGCCTGAATAAAATAAGAACACCATCTCATGCAAGAAATGCGCAACCATGATCTTACTGTGATGCTGTGTGCATCTGAACCTGCCAGCACAGTCTGTTTTCAGTGCTTCACACACAGTTAATGCAGATGCTGGGACATTACTGGTGCTAAACTGATACTAGCAAGCAATGTTCTCAGTATTGGAGTTTAGTATTAATAATTTTAAATTGATAGTGTAAAAGTGAATGATAACTGCCAGATTCAGATAACTGCCAGATTCAGATTTCATACATCATGTAGGGACTGTGTGTGTTTTCTATCCCGTTATGTGTTTATCCTGATATGAGCATGTAGCACAGCTGAAATGAGTAGGTTGTGTGAGTCCTGCATAAAGCCAGCAGGGTAGTAGCAGGTAGTGAAGCAGAGTGGTTACGTAACTCCCTGAGACTTGGTTAGGTAGTGTTGTTGCTGATAGGCTAGGGGAAAATTGCCTTTAGCTCAACTGGTAATGATGCTGGCCTTAAGGGTTGAGCTGAGCAGCAAGAACCTAGGATCGAAACTCGCTCAATGACCCATGTAACATCCAGTCAAATGCACAATTCAGACTATACCCATTACATGGGTGATGTGACTCAGATATTGGCTAAAGGTTCAGAGGCTGCCAGAGGTTGCTGCTGTGAGTGAAAGTAGGATGGGTGAGTGAAGTAGAGCTGAAATGAGTTGGCTGTGTGAGCCCTGTGTAAAGCCAGCAGGTTAGCGGGTAGCAGGTAGCACAGCAGCTTCAGCGGTTACGTCACTCCCTGAGACTTGGTTATCTAGTGTTACATCTGCTAGAGTTAGGGGAAAATTGCCTTTAGCTCAACTGGTTACAACACTTGCTGTAAGGGTTGAGCTGAGCAGCAAGAACCTCGGATCGAAACTTGCTCGCTCGCTGACCCACATAACATCTAGTAAAACGACACAACGCAGACTACACCTGATACACACACAGTGCTGAAATGGGACCATGCATACCCTGAATAGCATAGTTGTATTTTTCCACTAAGATTTTCACAGGAGTGAAAATGCTCCACTTATCCGTGCATTGAAATTCCTCCTCACTGTTATGTTATTTGGGGCATAAAGGTGAAGCTCTGTCTGCTGCATTTGTGTAGCCCTCATCCCGTCACAGTACAGAGTATCAACACAAATCAGTCAGACACTTGTTGCCTCCCCACCAGCCCCGCCCCCACTCCTGCAGATTCCATTCCTATTGTGTCCTCACAGGCACAAGGGCAGCCCAAGGGGGTGGGAGAGGGCGGAGGGGAAGGGGAATCTCTCTTTTCCCTTAAGGCGGGGCCTGTCCTGTGTGCCTCTGTGCTGCACTTGGCTACCAAATCACAAGAGAATCCCTCCTGGTAGCCATGGCAATGCACGCTGGTCCAGACTTCTGTGAGAGACGCGTGGGGTAGACACCCCAGACACAAGGACACCTAGAGCTTAGTGCCATGCTCCATGTCATCCATACATGAGTATAGACCCTACACACAGCAGGGACAACATTCCGGCACTCTGTAATGACTCCTGTAGTGCCCCAGATCTCCATGATCCATTGTAGGTGTTCTTTGTAAGCTCTTTGTAAGCTCTGTTCTTTGTCTGTGAAGTCATTAGGACCTTTTGCTGTGTGTACTTGAACTCCTTAACACAGTGAAGACCTTTCTAAGGGAATGCATTGCATCTCGGCATTATGTCACAGAGGAGAAGTGCCACATGTGGCCACAAAGCCGGGTGCTGTTTGGGCACATGATATCTGTTGTCCTCAGAGCATTTTACATTACGGAGCACTCCCATAACCTGCTGTGACAGCTTCCTTGCTGTTGAGCAGAAGGGAGTCAGTTACCACTCCTCTGGGGTGCTCTTAATTAGCAAACCCCATCTTCCACATTCAGGTCAATCTGGCACAATGAGAGGGATCCCATCAGAAATGCCTTTGTTATGGGATGTGAGGGAGGAAAATGCCCTCAATGGCCTCGCCTTAACAATCATTTGCCATTTCGCAGAACATGCAGACAGGCCCTCATAAGCAACATGATTGTGAACACATGAGAGCAGGTGTTGTGCATCTGCTGGTGTCAGTGCAAGGACAATCACAACTCCTTATATAAGATTACAGTAACCAGATAATCACTGTTAGACAAGATGTGAGTGGCCATTTGATCATTCTGTAAAAACAGACTGACATAGCACATCCTGTATTTAGATTACAGAAACTGAAATGACACAATTTCCCGTGTAATCTCTGCCAAATGAGAACACATTTCAAGACTGCATATTCAGAGTATATGCTCACAGGTGACAAGGGTTTAGTATTCTTAGTACTATACTTGGTACTACCCCAAACATTGTTGCCCTTGCAAAGCTTTTCATCAGTTCTTAACTATATCTGATGGTTGCCAAGGAAACAGTATATCGCAAATCTATACAACACTTGCTGGTTTTCAGGGTGCAGTACAAAAAATAAGCTTTAAAATAGGGGCACAATGGACAGAGCTTTGCTATACCACACCATATTATAATATTATTGCAGCTGTTAACAATAAAATAGTCTGAAAAAGGTGCTTTCAGAGATGCAGTCATATCAACCACAGAAAACTACAATATGCATTGTTTTCTGACAGTAGACATTTTGACAGAAATATCAGTCACACTGATTCATATTTGGAGCTACATAGTTATGCAAATTTCATGGATTGACAATAGGTTTAGCTACTTCTGATTTTGCAGCCATTGCATCACCCTGTATCACTGTTCAAGTAAAGCTTGTATACCTGTATCCTGTTTATTTATTTCCATAGTAAAACTGTAGATACCATAATGTAGTACAGTCCAATATCTCCTGGGCAACAGGAGATTTTCTTGAATGGGATTTAAAGTTGATGGCTTATTTTCTTCCCTGGTGCTGCCAGAACAATTAACGAGCATTCTAAGTCAGACATTATTTCAGTCTGAAGGTTTTATATGAAAAGCTGACCTGCATGAGCTGGGTTCCTGTGGTAAGGCCATGCCATGCACACCAGCCAGGTGAACTCACTCTCTCCCTCTGTCTTAATTAGCTGTGGGTGGAAGTGATTACTGGCCAGAAAGCCAATTTCCCTCAGTGTTTGTGATTTGGCCTAATTTCCTTAGCATTCCTCTGAAGTTTATGGTGTTCTTTTTCTTACATTTATTACATGTGGTAACGTGAAACAGATGAGATACTGCTGTCGTATAACAGAATGATTCATTTGCTCTGCTTCTCAGAATCCCTCAATGTGTATGGTCTTGGAATGCCAGACTGAGTTTTCTCATGCAAATTGATGTGACAGGGGAGCAGACATATCTTTTAATTGCTCCTGTTAATGTACTGTAGAAACAGCAGAAGAGAAATGAAAGGGTGTGGAAAGAATCATCCACAATAGCATAACCCAGTGAACAAGACAAATTGTCACACTCAGGCAGCTCACACAGCCCAAGCATGGACCTCTGCCCATTCTCATCACTATGATGACACATCTAAACATATAACTAGATATTTTTTTACTGTGTCTACAGAAATTCCTGTATCATGATGTAATGGTGACCATTCTGGAATGGGCCTTGGATGTGAACTGTTGTGGCCAGCTCATCAACAAATGAGACTTTTCAAACCTAAAACTACATATCACAAAATAAATACTGATATTGCTGTTAATAAAATCTGATCAACAGTTCATGAGTCATCTGTTATGGCATCAGTATTCTCAATATGTTTGTAAACTCTGTGCTGGTCTTATGGTTCAAAGTTGTGCTCTTAGATGACACAATGCAAGCTGAGGTCCTGCAGGGCTCCTGTGGCTGCAGTATAGATGGTCTCTGCCCTGGGTAGTCAGAGCTGCTCCTCAGAGATACATAGTGCCCTGTCAGTCTGGACCCTGTTGGATAGGCTTGCTCTTTAAAGCCGGGATAGCTGACAGATTCTCTCTGCTGGTAATTGTACTCCTCGGAGGAGCTCCCAAGTGCACAAAACCCCCATGCCTCTGGACACTCAGGCCCCCAGATAAAGAGTTATTTTTACACCCTTATCTCTTTCCCTGCTAAAAAGGAGCATGCCAAAATTCTGGCTACACCCCCTCACACCCCCAAGGCCTAGAGTGTTTTGTGTTGTGGAATCCTCTCAGATATGTCAGCTTATTGCTGCATGCTGTGTGCTGCCCCTGAAAGCCGAGCTGTTGACCTTTCCCCGTGACTCAGGAGCTTCACTGCAGACCTGGTGCCACTGATGGAAACCTCATGTTGACCACTGTAAATAATTGTGATGTTCTTGTCTCTCAGTGTCACTGTGTTATGTCAAACTGTTGTATTGTCACCGTGGGCCTGAGAGAAACGCAATTTCAATCCTCCGTATGTCCTGTGCACATTGGAGAATTGACAATAAAGTTGACTTTGACTTTTAGTTTTTGCTGGATTTAATGAATCACCATCAGGCAGCACACCAACATACATGTACACTTCCACAGAACTCCCCGAGGTCACGTAGCCCCCTACGTTTTTCTGTATTACCATATATCACACAGTATATGGCTATTCGGAGGGAGGACCCCGAGAGAAACCTATGGGACCCCGATAGCAAAGATGCTTATGTCTGCAGCAAACACTTCATCACTGGTGTAAGGGCTCAGGCAAGGACTCAGTTTCAGACCAAGAGAGCTTCAGGTTCCAGGCGGGTTTATTAATGACGGCAGGCAAGTTGCGCAACAAAAGCAGGCAGGGTCGAAAACCGGAAGGCAGTCCGTGGACAAAAGCAGGGTCGGTAACAGAAGCAGGCAGGGTCAGGAACCGGGCAGGCAAACGATCAGGCAACGGGACAAAACGGCAGGCAGAAAAATGAAGATGAAGGGCAGGCAGAGTCAAGCACGGAGAAACCAGACATTCAAAAAACTGCAGGAACGAAACAGGTACGAAACACACTGCAACAAACTGGCAAACAAGACAGGAACAAGCAGGGTAGAAATAGGGCTGGGCTGATGAGGAGATGGGATGCAGGTGAGCAGGCGGGCAGGTGAAGGTAATGGGGCAATCAGGTGGGCGGGGACCAGGCGGGGAGCGGGGCAGGGCTGGAACACAAGGAAAAACAAAAAGCACATGGACAGGGAGAAACAAAAACACCACAGCTAGGGGGGCGGAGCCCTGACAACTGGTAAGTAATATGTCTAGTCTATAATTACCATTTTTAATAGTGAATTATTGTACACAATGGGCTATACAATAAAGAAATCAGTAGATCGGAAAACGACCTCAGTCAATGTAATATCAGCCTATTGCAGTGGTTGCAGCAAAGCAGCAAACATAGCTAGACACATAATAGGCCTACACAAAGTAGGCTGTAACGATTTTAACCCCCTGCTCTCCAAAGTGTTCCCAAGTCTCCCAAGTGTTGGTTATCCTAATAGGAATGCAAATTAAAAGGTTAATAAAGTTAGCATCATGATAATACACCCATCTCTCAGCACCAGCTGTAAAAGCACCTGTCAAAAGCTAGTGCAGGCTACTGAAGGGGGAGAGGACATGGGAACGAGGTTTTGCAAAAAAAGTTTTGCGTTATTAACATTATTAACAGGGGGGCATAGAAGAATTATACTTTCAGCCGTTGAGTGGGATCATTAATCCATCCCGATGTTTGGCTAAAGGGACACTGACCACCAATACCGCGAGTTTATCTAAATACCGGCAGCTGTCATCAGCCGCCAAAGTACTAATGTAACTCTCCTGATATGTCATTGCAACTATACTTTTACCGTTTTTTTTTTTTTTTTTTTTTTTTAATTTTTCGTGTATTTTCTTCTCAAACACCTGCGAACTCCATTAGCCGCCATTCAAACTCAGAGGCTTGTTTTCCCCCATTAAGGGGCGGTAAACAGCGGCATGAAAGTTCCCGAATGATTGCTCTGGTCTTGTGCTATTAACCCTTTCGCTTATAAAAACTTATTTTATGCTATGTAGCGCGCATGTTACGTTACATGGTTCGTTATGTTTTCATTAGCGTTATTCAGCTTCTCATAGTTTTCAGTTAGCATTTGCTAACGTTAAATCGCTGTTTCCTCAAAGCTAAAATTAGCTAGAATTTTTCCAATCTAGTGTTCTAATCACACCAGTTTTAGCATACGCGCTAAACGGCAAATCACACCGGTGTGACCGTACATGCGAAAGGATTAATGGAGTAATGTTTTGTTTTATTTTAGGCCTATTTATTTTATTTTAGTAGGCCCTATGTTGCTGTTTATGATGCCGCACTATGTCGGACAAGTTCTTGCTCCGATGCACTTCCGTGCATTTTTAATAAATTATACGAATGCATGTCTGATTTAACTATCTGATAATTATTTGGCAGTCTGCAGTACTGCAATATGGATCAAATCTCGCTAATGACCTCTCAGCAGACACCGACGTTACAGCGGACTGTGAAAACAGATTGTCTGTAGAATTTCCAATCCTGACTCAAAATGATAGGCTACAGATGAATCAATTGAAGTCAGCATAGGCGGAGTTTGCGGGGAGGCAGGAGGGGCGGTGCCGGCCCCGGCGGCTGAAGTATGTCACTACATAGTCTAAAATAGGTCCAAAATTAACCAAATTAATTACGTGCTTCCTGCTAAATTAATCGTATATATCAACATTTGCCGTGAGAAGCATTTAAAAATATTCCTAGCTAGCCTGCACTTGGGTATGATAAACAATAGCTAGCTAGTAAGCCTACCGTAAATCTAGCCTGTCCATGTATGCAAAAAGTAGCTGGCTAGCCTGTAGTGCGATATGATTAAAAATTGCTTGCTTGTCTACGGTATAGCTAGCCTTTACGTGTATGACAAAAAGTAGCTGGCGAGCCTGCTGTCAGGTATGAAAGAAAGTTAGCTAGCTAACTAACCTGAAGTCAAGAAACTGTTTATGTGTTGTTTGATAACACGTGTAAATGTAATCCTGAAAGAACTATTTTTGTCGGCGGAGCCGAATAAACGACATTCAAATTATCGTTAGGCCTACTTGATAAAGAGCCTTGTTTGTAGAACTGTTGTATAAAAGCAATATCACACTCGAGTTCGTGCTGTTATACTAAATATCAGCACGGCTGTTCTTCGGTCGCAGGTACGATCGAGGCTGCAAGCTGAGTGCCGAATCACAGCTGTGCTGATATTCAGTAGGCCTTTAACACCTTAAATGCACATTGACGTATGGGTTCAGGGGCATCACAGAGTGCGATTAATCTTCGTTAATTTTTTGACGCGTTATTTCTTCTATAATTAATTAATAGAAACGCGTTATTTTGACAACCCTACAGTAATGCAATAAAATAAAATGATTGTAAGAAATTGATATTTCACTTTTAACAGATTTTAACTTTATGGTTAGTGCGCTTCAGTTGTGTGCGCTGATTTGATGCGCTGTGTTGTTTGGCTTAATGGCAAGCTTGGCACTATTTTTTCTGTTATTGTATGTATATGCGTACCACGCCACGCAATAGTTGGACTGTGTACTGACGTCAGTTAAAAAATGTTTGCCCCTCCCCAGCGCAAATGTCAATCTCCGCCTATGGAAGTCAGTCCTTTTTGCGGTTACAATGTCGGTACAATGGTACCGCATCCTTATGCAAATCCACATTTGCTACGTTACATTCACTATACCACCCCCTCTTCCTCCGCCTCCTTAACATCATTCCCGAGAAAACGAATCGGTTTCAGCTTTGTGAAAACACGCTGCTGCAACTCCGGCAACTGAAGGGGTGCGTGCACATATGCAACGGTGTCGCTCTAACATGTTACTCAATATCTACATCTGCGCGTGCTGATCAGAGTGACCCCAGCCTAACCCTAGTAATTTGCTTTCTGATAGACCATAGTTTAATTTCTTATCTTGGTTCCACAAGTTTAATTTGTTGTTTTTCTCTCTAGGTTAACCCTCGTTTTCCGCGGAGATGCATTGCGCCCTCGCTTTCTGTGTGCTACCAGGTTGAGCCTCTAAACTGGAAAACAGACTTCGTTTCGGCGTGTTGGATTGAACCAAGGGTCTGCGATAGGGAGATAAAGGAATAACCAGAAACTGATTTTGATTAACGCTCATCTTCTAACATTGGGACCTGTTTAAAATGCCACCGATTAGATTACGCTTTGGAAAGCGGAAATAATTAAAGCTGTCCATTTTGCAGAATCTGCCAAAGGTAAGCTATCCGACTTTGTTGGAATGTTACGTTTACGTGTTGTACGATCGCCTTGTCCGACTTGTTTTCGCAAATATGAATCATGTCGTCGTAAAGTAATCCACGCAGTTTGCTTCATGCAGACAAAGCAACGTACGATCCGTAGGTGCATGCTGATAATGGGTATCAAACATAACTTAAAATGTGTCCGTTCGGTAATGATATGCGTGCGGCACACATGATTGATTTTTTCAGAGTTCGGGTGGCAGCCCCCTTCCTTTTAACAAATGTGGATACGGGAAATATCTGTTGTGAATCGCGCTGACGATGTGACTGTTTCGCTGTTTTAAGAGCCTTAACGTAAGATAATTTAAGATACTGTCATACTGTATATTTCAAAAAGAAAGGTTGTGATCATTATATATAAAAATAAAGCAAGTTTTAATCTGTATTTGGTCGACAATTGTGAGCAGTGCGAATTATATAATGTACTGTTTGTGTCGTCAGACAATCAGTATTTTTATTTTTTCAAACAAATTGCATTATTTAGAAAATCACTGGTTAGTTCTTAGTAGACTACTGGAGTACAGTATGTATGCATGGGCTGGTACGCGCTTGCTATACGTTGCACAGCACGTAGTAGGCTATATTTAGCCAATCTGACAGAGAAGTTCATTGTTAGTATGTTTTCTAGCTGTCCTCTCCGGAGGTGCATTTCAGGTGTTGTAGATAGTTGTTGTCTACATCTTCATAAATAGAGAGAATACTATGACAGACAATCATAGTAGAAGCTCTGAGAGCAGTAATATTTCTGATGTAGTTCAGTTCTGTGTCTTACCTGTGTGCATAAGCCAGTCGTGTTCAAATCAAGTTCAGCTTTGTTTTTATAAATTGTACAGTAAGCAAGTACTGCATGGCCATTTGTGATACCAAGATTACCGTTAATTTCTGTAATTGTTTAAAGGAATGAAGTGAGAGGTTCTAAATCTGCTGTTTAGTCCTATTAGAGCAAAAGCCTGTGAGCCCCCCCCCCCATACTCATTTGTATTGATTGTGCAGTGAGAGTCCCTATGTATCTGTAGAGAGACTTTGGCCTTTGGAGTGCACTGAGGCTCACTAGAGGGAGGGATTAGGGTTGTTGGATGTAGTGTGCACTGAGGGCAATTAGAGAGAGGGCTCAGGACTGTTGGATGTATTGTGCACTCTGAATCACTAGAGAGAGGGTGTAGGGCTGTTGGATGTAGTGTGTTCTGAGGATCACGAGAGAGAGGGCTCAGGGCTGTTGGATGTAGTGTGCATTAAAGCTGAAAGGCTGTTGTATGTAGTGTGCTACTGTGGTTATGGACATGAGACAACACTATTGCATTGTGTGGCTTGATAGCCAATAGGCTGGTCCTCATACAAATTAACAGGTGAACACAATTAACACTTGATTAACAGTTAACATTTAGTCACTAGAGGGTGGTGGCTCTCCTTCACGGTAACATCCATGGGAGAGGAAAATGTGAAGGGGAAATTGTTACCAGTGTGTGAAACAAAGTCCTGCCCCTGGTTTATTTTTGGAGTTGGTACTTTAACTTTGGCTGAATTCAGAAAGGAATTGAAAGGACTTTTGTGTTGGGATTGTGAAATTGTCACATACATCCTAATTTTAGTAGATGGAGAATGAAACAGTAACCAAGGTATAATGAAAATGAGTACATCGACAGTGCAGAAATGAAATTGGCCATTTTGAAAAATTTAGTTAGTCCTTTTTGAATGAGTGGATACATGATGTCCCACTCTCCAGAGAGAGCCTAACGTGTGGGCTGACTCCATAGGAGTCCAGATGGTTAAGGAACAGTGCATGGACAGAAAGAAAGCAGTAGTTAGTGTCCATCCACTCTTTGCCTTGTAGGAGGAGAGCTTGGTCGTAAAAGAGAAAGGAACATGGAAACAGCAGGGGATGAAAGGAAATCTCACCATGAGCCCCCTGCGGTTCATCAGCTGTCCCCAGGTGGGCTGAGGGATGGTAACAATGCAGCTCGCATTGTGAGGAATGACGCTTGTAATGGTCAGACGAGAGCTAGGGAATGGCCGCTGTCGGCTCCGGCCCTGAATGCCACAGTGCTTGCTGGCCTTAAATGGTGCGCCATTGCCATGGTTGTTCACAAAATGCACCACATGAGAGTGAATTCCAGTTAGAGTACAGGCAAAGCTCTCACTGATGTGCCCTGTTCAGCTCATCTGGAAGATGCTCTGAAGCATTGTGACGACAGGACCTTGGGTAAAGTAACCTGTCATACCCCTGTGGGACAACTAATCAGGTTCCACAACTGCAGACTCTTGGCCATTGTGGGAATGACACCTTTAACTGTATTAACAGTTTTCCTGTGCCGTAGGTTAACGATTAATTAGTCTGAGGGAGTCCTGCAAGGCACATTCTCAAACGTGTGCAGGCAAATGTGGGTAAGCAAAAGCCCTTGTTTTCCATATTTATAGTGTACATTTCATTTGATTTTTTTATGCAGTTCAGCAAATATACTATATAAGGGAACAGACCATCTGCCCATAAAAGGTTACAGCAGAAAGAAATCAGAAGTCAAGTCAACAGGGAATGCCACAGAGGGAATAGGTGATTACCTGAGTTTAATAGCAATTATAAAAAGGATGAGAGAAAGGTTCCTAAAATAAACTTGTGTGAGCCCAGCAGTCACTATTTTTAACAGCACAAACTAAGAGGTTTGGTAGCTGGGTTAAGGAAAGGGATTTTCACAGAAAAAGCACAGTGATAGGTACAGGATGGAAGAGTAAGGACCAGTTTATTCTCACATGGTCCTCAGCCTAGTGGAGATCTCAGGTGGTTAGAATGCCATTTTATTTGGTTTTACTCCAATTTTTTCCTCCAGGGACTTGAACTCCACTGTTGCTATGTGCTTTTTCCTTGAATGGCAACATCTACACATTTCAGCCTACTGGGGTATTTCCTTGTAGGAGATGGCAGACATGTTTGAGGAAATGGGGGATGGCAGTAAGACTTCACTCCTTAGACTATGCCAGTTCATTCTTTTCTTAGGAAGATCCTACTCAGATGCCATCTTGGATGCAGAAGTTTTTACTTGTGGTGATCCTGTATCACCCAGGTATCATAGGTGGCATTTGCGGGGAGGCAGCGGCTGAAATATGTCACTACATTGAGTCTAAAATAGGTCCAGAATTAACCAAATTAATTATGTGCTTCCTGCTAAATTAATTGCATTTTTGCCTTGAGAAGCATTTAAAAATATTTTAAAATATTCCTAGCTAGCCTGCAGTTGGGTATGATAAACAATAGCTAGCTAGCAAGCCTACTGTTTATCTAGCCCATCTATGTACGCAAAAAGTAGCTCGCTAGCCTGTAGTGCGCTATGATTAAAAGTTGCTTGCTTGCCTACGGTATAGCTAGCCTTTACGTGTATGATAAAAACTAGCTGGCGAGCCTGCTGTCGGGTATGAAAGAAAGTTAGCTAGCTAACTAACCTGCAGTCAAGAAACTGTTTATGTGTTGTTTGATAACGTGTAAATGTAATCCTGAAGAAACCATTTTTGTCGGCGGAGCCGAATAAACTACAAAAAAACATAATTTGTTGTCTCAAATTATCATTACTTGATAAACAGTCTTGTTTGTAGAATTGTTATATAAAAGCAATATCACACTTGAGTTTGTGCTGTAATACACAGCTGATATTCAGTGTTGCAGCACTCCTCTCGTGTGATATTGCTTAAATGCACATTGACGTATGAGTTCAAGGGGCATCATAGAGTGCGATTAATCTTCGCTAATTTTTTTTTTGACGCGTTATTTTTCCT
This sequence comes from Megalops cyprinoides, assembly GCF_013368585.1. Lineage (NCBI taxonomy): Eukaryota > Metazoa > Chordata > Actinopteri > Elopiformes > Megalopidae > Megalops > Megalops cyprinoides. The sequence goes on along the minus strand of NW_023494723.1, from coordinate 629,811 downwards.
GTAATTAATTAATCGAAATTAACGCATTATTCTGACCCTACAGTAATGCAATAAAATAAAATGATTGTAAGATACATCTGAATTCTATTATGTTTGGTTTTATAATAAATTCATTTTTGAGCCTTCACATTGAGAACGACATAACAGCAAGCCTATCACCTGAGAAGATAGTTGACATATACGCGGGACGCAAAAGGCGTTTACTTCTACACTAGGTAGGACGCTGGTTATTTAATAAATGTATATATTTTAAAAGCCTACTGTAACAACAGGCGACACTGTTGCTGAGCATTTTCTACTTGTGTGCATGTGTGCAGTGGCACGCTGTAAGTTGGATATGAGTGAGTATGCATATTTCATAGTTTTCAATTTAGCACAAAATGAGTTCTTGTACACTAACAATGTTTTAAAAGGGTACATGAAATATGAAAGCCTAACAGTATAATATAAAGAAATTGATATTTCACTTTTAACAGATTTTAACTTCATGGTTAGTGTGCTTCAGTTGTGTGCGCATTCATCATTCATTTGATGTGCTGTGTTGTTTGGCTTAATGGCAAGCTTGGCACTATTTTTTTCTGTTATTGTATGTATATGCATACCACACCATGCAATAGTTGGACTGCGTACTGACGTAAGTTAAAAAATGTTTGCTCCCCCCCAGCACAAATGTCAAACTCTGCCTATGCCAGGTACTCCTGCCCAATGCATGTGAAAATAGATATTTGTGTGTTAGTTCTGCATGGAAAACCCAGTATCTGCTTCAAATGGATTGCTGCCTGAAGGTGCAGTTTGGTCTGAACTAGGTCCTTGAGGCCTGAGAGGGCAGTGTTTCCATTAGTGCCAGCCATATGACCTTTGAACCTGCTGGTTTGATCTGGCTGGCAGAAGTAGCAGAGCCGGCTCTCATAGTGTGCTCTTTTTTGCAGTAGCACATTAGAAGGGAAGATGTGTAAGGACGCTGGTAGGCTCTTGGTTATGGACCCATGAGCAGAAGAACTCAGAGCATGGGGCTGCCAGAACATTTTTGCTTGGTTAAGGTGGGAAATTAAGTGATTCAAATCGCCCTCCGTGCTGTCAGAGAGACAACCTCTTGGCACCCTTGTCAACTGAGCTTGAGGTAGAGCATTTAGCTATGGGACCCAAAAGAGTGAAACACAGCTTATACATTCAAGAACAAGCCCTCTGAAGACCCACCCAACACTGTCAATCTCATACAGGACTACAGAGACACCAGCATACCTACTGCTCTTAGGCTGCTCCCTATGTTGCTTCAGCAGCCCCTCTTTTGGAACATTTCTGGATTGGTTTTGTGTTTACGTGGTCCTGCTCCAAGAGCTGCTCACATGTTAGTCACATATTTATTCCTAGTCTGAGTGAGTTCCTCTGATTAGCATGTAGCCACTCAGTTAGAGTAGCTGTGTGAGAACCTGCTCTTGGGCACCACTGCACTACTGACCTGAAAAGCAAGGGAGATAAAGGGAAGAGCACAGCCCTGATCCATTCCCCCCCACCCCCCGCTGCGACCTGTGGCCCGGCATGTGGCATGCATTGGGATCCAGGACTACTTTCCTCTCCAACACCTCCCTTTCATGTCCACTTTCTCAGCTATGCTCCCCGGTAGGGGCGGTGGCAGGTGGTGTGTGTAAGCACTGCAGTCTGAGGCTTCGTCCTTGCCGCCACTGGAACTTGTGACTGTTTAATGATTAATATTTTTGTCCTGGTATGTTTTGGGAAAGCTCTAGAAAAACCTTAGAATCTGAGTGAAAATACTGTGTTGATCTTGCAGCAAGTCATTCCACATTAAAAGGACTTGTGATCTTGATCTTTACATTCTCCCAAGATTCCTACTGTAAAAATTTAAATATTGATGAGCTGGCAGACACATGATTTTTGGTGTCTTTCAGTGACTGCAGAAGAGGGCGTTTTTGACAGGCATTGAATTTTTAAATATGACTTTGAATTTGAATCTGTTCTGTTGAAAAACTCACTCATATCTCATTCCTGTCCTCACTCATAGCTCATTCCTGTCCTCACTCATAGCTCATTCCTGTCCTCACTCATAGCTCACTCCTGTCCTCACTCATCGCTTACTCTTAGCTCACACCTGTCCTCACTCGTAGCCAGGGATGGAAGTAACGAATTACAATCCTTACTGTAACAAGGTTGATTTTTTGAGTATTTTTTAAAAACTGTAATTTTACTTTTAGAATAGAATAGAATAGACTTTATTGTCATTGCACGGTGGGGGTGCAATGAAGTTGTGGGTGGTCTACAACAGCAGCGCACTGATGAACATTTATGTACACACAGTACAAATAAGGCACGCGACATGTATATTTTGTATATAAAAAATATACAAAATATATAATAAATACAATAAATACAGTGAAATACAGATTTACAAATTTAAAAAAAAGAAGACACATTGTAAACGAAAAGAAATATAAAGAAAAACTTGTGCGTTGATATGGCCTTTTTTAAAAAAAAAAAAAAAAAACTACTTAAAGTGCACAGTGGAATTGCACAGTTGTATTGAGGTAGAGGGTTGGGGGGGGGGGGCGGGGGGGTCAGTGTTTGTTTGCAGTCCGTATAGCCCAGGGGAAGAAGCTATTTGTTAGTCTGGTGGTGTGGGACTTGATTTACCTGAAGCGCCATCCGGAGGGCAACAGGTCAAACAGGTGATAGGCGGGATGTGAGGAGTCTCCTGTGATGGCCTTAATTTTACTGAGGCAGCGGGATCTGGATATGTCGTCCAGGGTGGGCAGAGGGCAGCCGATAATTTTTTGGGCGGTGTTAATAACCCTCCGCACAGCCTTCCTGTCCTCAGCTGTGGAGCCTGCGTACCACACCCCCAGAGAGTATGTTAATATGCTCTCCACAGAAGAGTGATAGAAGGCCAGCAGCAGCTTCTTGTCCAGGTTGTTCTTCCTGAGGACACGCAGGAAGTGCAGCCGCTGCTGAGCCTTCTTCACTAAGGCCTTGGTGTTGGGTGTCCAGGAGAGATCTGCAGAGATGTGGGTGCCCAGAAACCTGAAGGTGGTGACAGTTTCCACCCGTTCTCCGTTTGAGGAGAGGGGCGTGGACTTGTCTGTGTTTCCTGAAGTCCATGATAAGTTCTTTTGTTTTAAGGACGTTCAGTGACAGGTTATTTTCTGAGCACCACACGGACAGTTTCTCTATCTCAGCCCTGTATGCCGTCTCATCCCCATCGGATGATGGCGTTGGTTGAGTGGGACGGAGCGCAGTCGTGAGTGTACAGGGCGTACAGTAGGGGGCTCAGCACGCAGCCCTGAGGAGAACCAGTGCTGAGTGTGGGCGTGGAGAGGTGGGGGCCAAGTCTGACAGATTGTGGGTGGTTTGTGAGAAAATGTTTGATCCAGGTGCAGGTGGGGAAGGGGATCCGCAGTTTGAACAGTTTTGTAACTAATATGTCTGGGATGATTGTGTTAAACACTGAGCTGTAATCCACAAAGAGCATCCTCGCATAGCTCTTCCGGTTCTCCAGATGACTCGGCGCTCTGTAGATCGGTTCGCTCTATAAGCGAACTGGTGGGGGTCGAAGGAGGGAGGGAGGCAGTCTCTGATGTGCTGAGAGACTAGCCGCTCAAAACTCTTCATGACTACAGACGTGAGGGCTATGGGTCTGTAGTCACTGAGACTGTCTATAGCATAATACTTAACTTAAGTATGTTTATGTTGAGGTATTTTACTTTAATTGCCTCCCTTACAGAGTAAAAAAAAGTCTCCAAGAACCTCCTACGCCAAGACAGAAACTAACGTCCTATAAATGTCTCTGGTGGAGCTTGGCGCATTTTTGTGCCAGATTTTACACTAAATATTACATGTAAAAGACGATACAATTGTGTCTGACAGAATTAAAGTATAGACCATTTTTTGATTGTATGATCATAATAGCATGAGCATTTATTAACATTTGGCATTTATTGTGCTTTTTTCAATTTCTATCGAAGAAGAAATTAGCTTGCTAACTACGCGTATCAATTAGCAAGCTAGCTTGCAAGGTAAGTCACCTGCAGCTAGCTCTCGGCACACTGTGGAAAGTAGCTATAAAACAACAAACTGTGATACACCGACTTTATTAAGTACCAGGCATGACATGGTGACCACCCCTGAATGTTTACTGATATTCATATATCATGTGCAAGTCCACTTCATATATTTTCCAGCTAAATGCTCTTCATGTAGGCTATGTGATCAATGTCTCGTCTGTTGTCACCGCTACAACGATGACAGACGGCAGACTCACTGGACTTGCCCTTATGAACATTCATCCTGAAATGAAAATAGACAGTGAAGAAGTGCGCAAACAATTCAGTGCGACCGGGAGAAGGAGGGTAGACTTCAAATAGGTAGGCCAGATTTCATTATTCATTAATCAGTCAGTGGCGTTTCTCTCTCCCAGCTCTCTCTCTCAATGTGCACGTGCATGGTCAGGTTTCTCTGCGTACCCTAAGAAGAAATCCTGCAGGTGCCCCTGCTCGTTGCTAACCATAGATCATTTGGGGGAAGCCTGCAAAGCAGCATTTAGTGACTTAATTGAGAATAAAAATCAGGTCAACTCCACATATCTTGGTTTGGTTGATCTAACGGGTGGTGATGCTAGGGCTATTGCGACTGCACTAATGGATTTATGGTTTAAAAAAGGAACATCTGATTGGCGTTGGGACAGACAATGGCTCTGTAATGGCTGGCATAAATAATGGTGTTTACAAGTCCTTTGGGATGAGTACGGCCTGTCCAGTCTTGCGCTCATTAGATGTGCGCGTCATTCTCTCCAGCTAGCTGTCAGTCATGCATCACATGACACCATACCAAGAAGTGTGGAGAACCTTTTGAGGGAGACATATAATTGGTTTTCTGTGTCTTCTAAATGGAGGAATGCTTACAGGGCAGTCTATGAGACAATAAACATTGGAGAAAAGCCCCTGCAAATCACTCGGGTGTATGCAACGCGGTGGCTGTCCATTGAGCCCGCAGTTGACCGCATCCTGAACCAGTGGGATGAGTTGAAGCTGCACTTTGGCCTTACAAAGTCTTCTGAGCATTGCTACATGGCGGGGACACTTTATGTAAAAAGTAAAAAAGTGGGCGGCAGTGTGGCATAGTGGTTAAGGAGCAGGACTCGTAACTGAAAGGTCGCAGGTTCAATCCCCGCTGGGACACTGCTGCTGTACCCTTAGGCAAGGTACTTAACCCATGATTGCCTCAGTAAATATATCCAGCTGTGTAAATGGATAACAGAACTGTAACCTATGTAAGTCGCTTTGGATAAAAGCGTCTGCTAAATGAATAAATGTAAATGTAATGTACAGTGACCCTCAGAATGTACTATACCTAACATTTTTAAGGTCAGTTCTATCAGAGGTCCAAGCAGCTGTGAAGGTGTTTGAAGCTGAGAAGGGGACCCTCTCAGGCTTTTAGAAACTTCAGTGACTGGTCTCATTAAGTCTGTCGCCACACGTGTTTTAAATCCAATGACAAGAAGTAATGTCCTTGAGGAGGCAATTGATTTTAATTTGTTAGTATACTTTATTTTATATCATGTTTATTTTTTATTTCAGTTTTTAATTGTATTTATTTCATTAAATTTTTTATTAATGCACTTTATTTTATATCATTTTTATTTTTATTCCATTTAAAAATATTTATGCAAATATTTATGTTGCAAATGTTGTTTATATGCAAATGTTTATTTTATGTTTTAATTTAATTTGTTGCTGCACTTTATTTATTTTATAAAGGTGATCTGAAATTAAAAATAACATGTTATATACATGCTCTTCCCTGTCTGCATTGCCTGGGAAAGGTCCTAGAGGACAATCCATCTGCACCTCACCAACCACACAGTTAAAAAAGTAACTAAGTAACTTTTACTCAAAGTAAATTTTAAATAAGTTACTTTTTACATTTATTTGAGTGGACTTTTACACAAGTAATTTTACTGTTACTTTAGTACAATTTCACCATAGTAACAGTACTTTGACTTGAGTAAAATAATTTAGTACTCTTTACACCTCTGCTCATAGCTTACACCTCTTCTCACTCATAGCACACTCCTAGATCATGCTTCTCCTCACTCACTCTTCACTCATAGCTCACTCCTCACTTCACACATAGCACACTTATAGTTCACCCATAACTCACTCATAGCTAATTCATAGCTCACTCATCTCTTATAGCTCTTATAAATCATTCCTTACTCCGCTTCTCACTCATGGCTAGCTCATAGTTAACCCATAGCTCATTCCTCTCCTCTCTCGTACCCCACTCTTCTCTCTGTAATGAAATTGGTAGCACAGTTAAACTGTAGACACAGAATGATCCGTTTCTGATTCGGACATCCTGACATTTTGCTCTGATGTGTCAGAATGTCACCGTGCTTATCCTTCTGGTTGTCTGTTGGCACGTGCATACAACCTCCAGCCAAAGTCTGCCTACCTCAGGTAAAGATAGGCTATATGAAGGTGTTGACTGGAACATGATTTTCAGAATGCTCTTCCAATGAAGCCAGAGAGCCTTAGAAATGTAGAGCTACGGATACATGGCCAGCAGTGAGTGAAGCCAGCAGGAGTGCGGTGTCTTTGCAGTGCTTGAACAATGATATGCTAGGTCCAGACTAGGGCTGGGTGATACAGCCGTTGTGATATATTGAATAGCTATTTTAGCACAATAACGGCTATCCCCGGCCTGTGGCATTAGGTTTCTTCTCGTATTGTTTTCCCTTTAGTCATACCTGATGCGGGAGCACATCTCCAGTTTTCCGAGGCCATGTGAAATGCTTCCGGGGGGAAAAAACACCACTGGTATCTATTCAATGTTGATATCACAGCAACAGCGCTATGCTGTTTCCATGTGGTAGACAGAAACACATGGCTACAAAGATAAAGAGTGAAAACATATGCTATATGCCACTGTTGTTGCAAATTGTTTATGTGTCACAAATTGTGGTGTGCCATGTTTGTTTTGCCCTGTTAATAGCTATTTTTAGCACAATAACAGCTGTTAAAGAGAGTAAGTGTGTGTAATTAATTGTTGTGTTATAAAGATACAACCATTAGTAAGAAGGGTGCACACAGTTAATAGGGGTCCCCTTTCAATACACTCTGCACAGTGCTCCATAGCGCTTCTAGCAACTAACAATATTATATAATTTGCTGCCTATTGAAGCGTTATAGCTGTTGTTTCAGCTATGCTAGGGTGTGGCGGTATATGAAAAATGTATACCGTATGGGAAATAAATAAATTAGTTTTATATATAATAAATAAATAGTTTATATAAAACGACCACATGGAAAGGCCTATTTCTTATTACATTTTGAATTATATACTTAGTCAAATATGTAAGTAGCTACCTTTTATTTGTCATTTTTCTCCTTTTATTTAGAACCTTTGTGCAAATTTTCAATTAACACTTTCATGCGTACGGTTACACCAGTGTGATTAGCCATTTAGCGCGTATGCTAAAACCTAGATTAGAACACTAGATTGGAAAAAATCTAGCTAATTTTAGCTTTGAGGAAACAGTGATTTAACATTAAAGCATGTAATTAGATTTTTTTACATTTATTCATTTGGCAGACACTTTTATCCAAAGCGACTTACATAGGTTACAGTTCTTTACAATGTTATCCATTCATACAGCTGGATATTTACTGAGGCAACTGTGGGTTAAGTACCTTGCCCAAGGGTACAGCAGCAGTGTCCCAGCGGGGATTGAACCTGCAACCTTTCGGTTACAAGTCCTGCTCCTTAACCACTATGCTACACTGCCGCCCCTGCTTGACAGCCCTAATAAAAAGGTAAATAGAAAACACTTTTCAACTATAGTTCTATGTCATGTTCACTCTCCTCCATGTTTGTTTGTGTCATCCAAATGATGAAAAAAATTGCTGTAAAGTGTGTGATTTGCCACACAACGAAATAAACGCTAGAGTATAATACGAAACGATAGACGTTTTTCTATCATCACACGATATATATCGTCATATCGCACAGCCATATTCTACAATATATTTTCTAGTATAGTAGTGCCTCCTCACATGCAAAAATATTGAAGTGTGACCTCCTGGCAGCTTACAGAAAGGTACAGGAATAAAACACTCACCAAGTGCTTAGGGCTGGGCGATATAGCCGTCGCGATATATCGAATAGCTATTATGGCAATAATGGATATCCCCAGTATGTGGCGTTAGGTTTCTTCCCGTATTGTTTTCCCTTTAGTCATACCTGATGTGGGAGCACATCTCCAGTTTTAAGAGGCCATGTGAAATGCTTCTGGGGGAAAAAACGCCACTGGTATCTATTCAATGTTGATATCACAGCAACAGCACTATGCTGCTTCCATGTGGTAGATAGAAACACATGGCTACAAAGATAAAGAGTGAAAACATATGCTATGTGTTTTTCAAAGCTAATAGGTACGTTAACCAACATATAGATACAAGTGATATTTTTCTGCTTCGGAAGCAATTCACTGAGCTTTGGAGGTGTGCTCCCGCATCAGGTATGACTAAGGGAAAACAATGCGGGAAGAAACCTAACACCACATACTGTTATTGTAGCTGTTATTGATAGCTGTTATTGTGCTAAAAACAGCTATTCGATATATCTCAACACCTATATCGCCCAGCCCTAGTCCGGACTATGGTAAGGAATCCCCATGAGACAGACAAAAAGCTGTGAAGCCCAGAGGCCAGCAAGTCATCAGTGCGGAATTACACGCTGATGAGAGCTTTATTGGCCAGTTGTAGCCTAGCCTACTAAAAGAAGGTAAAAGTATCCACCTCTGCCCCTCTGTCAGCATACACTTTCTCCTCCATGTGATGCTATTGAGTCCTATGTGTACATGGTTGAGTTGCTGTGTGTTGAGAGGGTGAAGTGCCAGGGAGTCAGTAGTTGATCATTGTGGTGCTGTTCTTGCATTCCTGAAATAGAGCATGGCCTTTCATGCCTCCTTCATTAGTGGGTCTGCTTATCTCCTCGGATGACATGAGCTGCATTAAAGGGGCTGGTTCTTGGAATGTGTCTGGAGCTCTGGGTTAACATTGCACAGGTCAGAGGTCACGCATCAGCTTTGGAGGGCTCTTAGATCTGAGTTAGGTTACCTGTTACCAGGTTACCTGTCTCAGATAAAGCCATCAATTGCATCTCTGAACTTTTCCTGCATCCACCCACAGAATAGAATAAGACACTTATAGTGTAGAGAGTTCTCAGGATTACTGTCAGTGCTGTATATCTGACAGGGACTGGCAGCTACCCAGGTACTGAGTTGTAGATGGTATTCTGATAGATGTAGATGGTATTCTGCACAGGAAACTGTAGGCATTGCCATTGTAAAACACTGTGTATATGTTTGGATAAACCGATAATCAAGACTCCCAAGGGATAACTTTTACCAGGGAACTAATAAATTTCTATCTACACTGTTTTTCAATTTGCAGTGTCCGTCTCTTAATGTGGTAACATTTAGATTCCTTTTTTAATGTCACACGGCAGATGTTCTACTATTCTGAACTTCCTGAGTCAGCATGTCAGCGTCAGCCATTTCTGCAACCCGAAGTATTTTGCCAGAGGCTGCATTTACAGCATTTAAGTCTGGATGCATAACTGAATGCACATTGCATGCTGAAAGAAAATCTGTGTCAAAAAGAAAATGTCTGCGTCACGTTTCGCCCTAAGAGCATGACATGCCACTCACCCACTGGAATGGTTTCTACACTGTTCTCCATTCTGCTTTACAGCACAGGGGATATGTTTGGCACCAATCCTAGAGTGCAGGGGTTCTGGCTGGTCTTGACACTCCTGGAGTTTGACCGTGTGTGTAAAAAAGAAAGTGACATTGGTGTGGAGCACAGAGAAGCTGTATTTCTGCATATGCACACGTGTGTGTTCTCATACACAGATGTGGGTCCTTCTGTATCTGCCCTGCATTTTTGTGGGAAGAGATAGACAACTTACTGTAAATGTGAGGAACCTAAATGGTCATCGAAGACGCTGATAGGGCGAACTGGAGAGACCACAGAGAACATTGATTTAAACGTCATGGGACAGCCATTTCAAAGGCTCAGCCTAGCATCATACAGCAGGCACTTCCTTTGAGGAGGCTCTCCTTTCTTTTCTTTTCTGGAGCTGCCCCCGACTAAAGATTTTCCTAGTCGACTAGTAGTCGTTAGCTCAAGCCATTAGTCGACTAGTCATTGCATGTTTATGATATTAATTTAATTATTTAAATAGCCTATATCTTGATTATTTTTGGGGGCATCAGAAAATGGTTTGAGTTCCAGGGCTGAGAAAGAATGTTACAAGTAACATTGTTAACAGTGTGCTACGTTACGGCGAAATACAAAACCGTAATAATGAGCCTTTAAAATATAAATTTTACAAGCGCACACACAAAGCCGCCTGTTAACGACAGTGCTAACGGGAAAAGCGTCAATGATTCTGAATGTGTCGGAACAACCAGCAAGGAGACTGAACATTTTGTTAATTTATTTCAACACAATAGCCTATAACATAACACAAATTATGAACTTGTAACACCAACACAATAACTTAGAAAACAAATGATAAATAAAAAATCAGAACATGAAGTTATGCAGTAAGCGAGGTAATTTAGCTTCCCCAGCCCCCACGAAAACTTGGATAAGCCTAATAGCGCATATGACAATATATTCATTTAGATGCATTTAACCTTAACTTTGCAATCCGTTAATGTTAGCCCATTAATTATTTTGCATAATGGAATAACCCTTTCGCGCGTATGGTCACACCGGTGTGATTAGCCGTTCAGCGCGTATGCCAAAACCAGTGTGATTGGAACACTAGATTGGAAAAAATCTATCAAATGCTAACTGAAAACTATGAGAAGCTGAATAACGGTAATGAAAAAAGATAACATTACAGACAGAAACTAATTTTCATTGTGATCAAGAACTCACATGTGTGTTCTATCAATACCAGGTGCTATTTTGTACAAATGTGGAACGACTATAATAATATAGCCTAATAAGTATCGTTGTTACTGTAGAGGAACAAAAGAAACAACTGTTATAATCGTCCCAACAATGACTTCTAACAGTTAAACCTGACTTGCTTCTAAACTGAAAAACTCTGACAAGCGTCAGGATGTATTAAAGTACTAATTAATCTGTCAAATGATCATGACTATGACCCGTGAAACAATAGACAGAACTTGTCGTAAAAAAAAAAATTACCACTTGAGTGAATTTACTTTCCGTGATCGAAAACAGCTTGTCAGGTATAACTCTGTGAAAATATGATGTACACATGCGATTCTTCGGGGTTCTCGTTGTGTTACTTTCGTCACGTGTTACTTTTGTACCGGCTCTCCCCTACATGTTTCAGAAGATAAGTCATGTTTGAGGTAGACGAATGATAGGCGAATCTTTGCATGCAGAGTTTGCATGTCACCTTCTTGGGGCAATCCTTTACACACTGGAAATGATCCCACACTTTGGGTGATTTCCTGCCCGATATAGTCTGATAAGTTTTTAATGACAAGGCGCAGCTCCCGAATGGAGCTTGAGGGGTTTTTTCTGCGACTAACCAACCAATGAAAACTTGGTCAACTAAGACTCTTCTCATCGACTAACGTTTAGTCGACTATCTTTTCATGTTACTGCATCAAGTCTGCATTAGCAACTGGATGAGTGCATTAGCGCCAATCCCCCTCCTCTGCTTATATACAGGAGAGAAGCAGCCATCTTTGTTAAACCACCCAGGACGGAGGCCGTGAAAGGCGGCCGCTAAGTTGTTGATCGGACCCATGGGGCTCAGGACACTAATAGAAATCTGATACAGCTCCAGTCCTCTGTTACTGATGAATATCACTGTGAGGTTTCAAAGAGATTCTCAGGGCTGTTTCCCTCCTTCTTTTCCTTTGCCTGTGTTTTCCTACAAAAATCTACTTACCCATAATTCTTCGCAGACACATGCTCTGACCCTTTCTGTTGCCGTTTGGCTGAGAATTGTCTCTGCTTGGCTGAAGAACATGTTGATTCTGGCTCAGGGAAGGAGGGCGCAGGGCCTGTAGAGACGACAAGAGTTTTCAGGGAGAATGTCAGACAGGTCATGGGACCCCACGAGACACGATGCACTCCAGTCTCTCTCTGAAAGGAGAGGGGGGAAGGCGCCAAAAGCCAAATGTGTCTGCCAGACCCATATAGTTCTGACAAAGGATCAGATCCTAAGAATTTTGCAGTCCCGTGAGTTCACACAGAATGCTTCATGCTCTGGAATTCCTTGCATTTCATCTCTGGAATGGTCTTCCACAGGGGAATGGGAAATCTCCATGTGTAACGTAACTGAGGATAAACACACCAAACCTTGGGACTGGACAGGAATTTGGGGGGCTCTTAGTTTTAAACAGGACATCCAGCTGAACATTCATCTCTGTTTCAAGAACACTAGATTCTCTTAACATACAAACCGTTTGTTCCACTTGGCTGTAAAAAAAAAAATTAAAAACATTTAAAATGCCTGAAAACCCATTTGGCTTTGAAACCAAAAAGGAACAGCCTGATCTTCTGCCACCAGTGGTAGTATGGCTCTGTTGTTTGCTTTGACAATCTTCTGCAATCTGGACTTTCCTGTCACTTATTTTCTTTTCCACTTTTTTGAGTCCTCCTTCCCCTCGCAGAGATTTACAGGAGGGGCTACCTCAGAGCTCTGACCGCTCTAAAACTTAGGGTGTTTTCAGGTGCCCCGTGTTTGACAGCTGAAGAGTTGCACACTGCATTGTTTTGTATCTAAGGTGTAATTCTTTGTGCTTATTGCTGCATTGATTTCCTGAGAATATCAATCAGATGAGCACAATTAACTTTTTTGTAGTTTTGCTTTTATCACCTGTGATCCACATACTAAATGGCTTTATTATAAGGAATTTTCATCCATGCCAGAGCAGGCAAGCAGAATTGTCCCCATTTAGAGCTCATGTAACCTCCCAAACTGAGGACAGTGTAATCCCGTCTGCTTATTGAAGGTATTTAGTAGCCCCGTTGTTGGGTCCCCTTTATTTTGAGGTTAAGAATATGAACATCTCCACAACGGAAGGAGTCTTCTGCTGGAACCCTTTCTTTGCCACCTGATTTTCTCATAATCACCATGTTTAAGTAGGCATTCCATAGATTAAAGAACACAGGTCAGTTTACATTCATGCTAGCTCCTGACTGGAGGAAACGGAGGAGATCCCCACGTGTCTGGGGCAGTAATTTTTGTGTGGGCATGATGGGATGCAGCCCCTCCCCGAGACCCACCCATGTGACCTTCCAGGAGGCACCTGACCATGAGAGCAGAGAACCGCTGGAGAAGGGGAAATGACATGTCACTCACTTTTGTCAATGTCTGTTGGGTTTAATGATACCTTGAGTGCGAAGCTTTGCGCTGCTATCTCCAAAGGTGTGAAACTGAGCTCTCAGAGAACGAAGCTTGATGGACCCGAGGGAAGATAGGGAAGGAAAGGGAAAAGCTGGACTCCCAGAGAGAGAGGAATTGGAGTCCCAGAGAGGGAGGAAGTGGAGGGATGGGGATTATAACATAAGAGGCTATGTAACCACAGTGGTTAGTGTCATATACTCGATTGTGAATATTACAATATATTCTACAGAGTTTAGTATCATGCTGTACTGGAGTTATTATAATATATTCTACAGGGGTTATGGTCATATAGTCTATATAGCCTACAGGGCTTATTGTCATATACTCTGTTTGGGCTGTTGTGATATACTCTACAGAGGGTAGTATAATGTACTTTACAAGGGATGATTAGCATATACAGTATCCTGCAGGAATAATAAGATTGCTTTTTGCCTTCCCTAGTAGAATACCTTCAGTTTCTGAGTCTTCTCTATTGCGGGGCTTTCAGCAAACCTTCATATGTCACTCTGACTGTACACTACTTTCATCCAGGTGCAGAGTTATCTGCACAGCCACAGTTGTGTTCATTATCTGGTCTGAGTATATGTGCATGCATGTATGTGCGTGTGCAAGTGTGAGTGTGCATCACAGGAGGCTCATCCATTGAGGAAAGGGAGGACCATCCTAAAAATTTCAGAGAAAAATAAACTTCCAAGAGAAAAATAAATACACTTAAATTCAACAGATTAATCTGTTAAAATACTGATAATATTACTATATTAACTTCAGTCACAAAAATCGTCTCCCCGTGTCAAAATACCGACAGCACCCCCGACTGCAATTGAAAATTACTGTACAGAGGTTCGACCTCTCCAAGCCTCTCATTGATGGCCATTATAAACGGTTGTTACCCCAGTGGCTCATGAGTCCTGGCTCTTAACATGAGGGTGAATGGCAGTAAGGGAGGACGAACCTCCCTTTGGGTGGGTCTAGCCAGAGGCTCTGGATTTAGTGCCTAACGTCAGTAAACCAGTCAGCGGAGCTGACTGCACTGGTGAACACCCAATCAGAGTTTTGAGGGAGGGGGTTATCAATGATACCATGCAAGAATCTTGTCTTGTGTCATTAGTCATACAGTAAGGATAAGAATTGTTGTATTTAGTCGAAACATTTTTTTCTGTTGGAAGCTAGCTTTGTTGATTGCTAATAAAGCCATAATGAAAACAGTGGATGTTGTCCATGTTTTATTAAATAGACAATTTCACTCGGACTACAGTGAGAAGGTTTGGGTCAAAGCAGCAGGCAGACCAGTTCCAAAAATTGAAATAACCAAACCAAATGGTAAAGTAGGTGCATTCAACACCACATGGTATGAGAAATACCCATGGCTCAGTGGCAGTCTAACAAATAACTGTATTGCTGGCCTTGCCTGCTACTGGGGAAATCTCAAACATGGTCTGTTCAGGGATTTAATGATATAAAGAATTTGGATAGGGTAACAAAACGCCATGATAAATGTAAAGACCATGTTGGTGCTGCAGTTAGATTGAAATTGCTGGGCAGGATACCAATCGATCAAGTTGTGGATGAGGGTGGACAGTTGCAAACGGTGCAGCACAAAGCAAAAGTGCGTCGTAATATAGATACTCCGAAGCGCCTGGTTGGTACCACTGCTTATCTGGGCATGCAAGAATTGGCATTCAGGGGGCATATCGAGCGGGCCAGTTCAGACAACAAGGGAAACTATAGAGAGCTAGCAGAGGTGATTGCATGATATGACGATTTACTCGCAGAGCATTTGCAGTCTTCATCTGTGTTTACCGGCATGTCTAAAACCATACAAAACGATTTGATTTCAGCAATAGCCACCTCAATTAAAAGCGAAATCAAGCAGGAATTAGACGTGGCTCCATTCTTCTTTTGGCAGATTGATGAAACCACAGACATAAGCTGTCATTCACAGCTCTCAGTCATTGTCAGCTATGTAGACTATCAGGGAACTATTCAGAAACATTTTCTGGGTTTTGTTGATGTGTCGAGTGGGCGAGATGCGCAGTCATTCGAGTTTGTGCAGGCCGAGATGTCAGGGTACAATTTTGCGGAGAAACTTATGATGGTGCTGCAGTGATGGCCTCAGATCTTAATGGTTTGCAGGCCGTAGTGCAGTGTTTGTTCACTGCTATGCCCATCGCCTGAATCTGGTCTTGAGTCAGGGCGTCAAGTTCATCCCCAAGGCATAAGTCTTTTTCGCTACACTGTGTGGCTTCATGTCTTTTTTTTCCAAATATCAATGCTTAAGGAATTTGGTTGCGCTTAAATGCCTAGGAATGCTCCAAGACGTTGGAATTTCTCATCCAGGGTGGTGAATACAGTTGCCTCTAATTATGACAAATTGGTAGAGACAGTCACTCACATCGTTGACCATTCCTCTATGGTTGACAAGACCACATGTTTGGCTAATGGATTGAGGGCTAAATTAGAAGACTTTGATTTCATGTTTTTACTTTCGAGGAACTGTTTTCACACACTGATGTTGTTTTTGATATTTTGCAACACAAATCAATGGATGTTTCCTTTCGCAAAAGGTGTGTAGAAAACCTCATGCAAGTGCTAGATGAGCTAAAATTAGAGAGGGCCTTTGATAAGACATAGACTAAAGTTGCCACACTGACAGAGGACCCAGAATTAGCTCATAGGAGGAAAAGAAGGCAGGGCAGCAGGATCAACGTCAGGTCTATAAAACGCTGTATGATTCCATTCACGACAGCATCAGGGCCCAAGTCAATCAGCGCTTCCACCATCTTGACTGCTTGCATTTCATGGAGCTTTTAGATTTTGAAAAATTGGACTCTTTCAAAACAGAATTCCCAGCTCAGGCACTGGCCAACTTGTCAGAGACATATGGCCATCTCTTTGACAAGGTGAAATTGAAAGTTGAACTGCAGCATTTTTATAGTGATGCAGAGATCCAGTCATCCCGAAAACCTTGTGAAGCAATTAGCTTCATGAAATCCAACGGGCTTGGGGAGGACTTCCGGGTCACCAACGAGATGGCAGCGTAGGGAAAGCGCTCTCGACAAAAGAAATTGAAATTTGCCCCAAAGTCGAGGTAATACAATAATTGACTCATGGTCATTGTATGAAGCATAAGGGGCGAGGATGACGTCTAAAATTAAGGGTAAAAAACCTGCTCTGGACTCTGAAAAAAGCAACAAAGGGCAGCAACACGAAGATGCTAATGATAGCTCACACTCGGCTAGCTATGGCAGCGATAGTAAGGGGGGGGGGGGGGAACCCGGTGAACCTGGCGAACCTGGCCCTGATCCTCAGAGAGATACGTGACTTTAGACAAGACAACAAAAAACAACTTGAAGATATCAGAGGGGAAATGACAAAGTTTAATTCGAGGCTGGTCGAAGCCGAAACAAGGATCATGGAGAACGAAGAGAGACTGCAAAACGCAGAGGAGGTACTAGCAGAAATGCTAACGCTACATGAGCAGCTCCAAATGAAGCTAGCAGACCAAGAGGGGCGTACACGGAGGGAAAATGTGAGGATATACGGGGTACCCGAAGGTGTAGAGGAAGGGCCCAGAGCAATGGTCTCTTTCGTGGATAAGCTGCTTAAAGAAAACCTCGACATACCCGAGTCGAAGGATCTACAGATAGAGAGAGCCCATCGAGCATTAGCACCGCAACCACCAGCAGGTGCCCAACCCAGGTCGATCCTTGTTAAATTCCTCAGCTTCAGAACGAAAGAAGAGGTGCTTAAGTTAGCATGGCAAAAGAAAGGGTTCATGTGGAGAAACTGCAAAATCAACTTCGACCACGATTATGCACCGTTTATCCTGACCAAGCGAAGAGAATACGCAGAGACACGGAGGGCCCTGAAAGATAAAGGCATTAAGTTCCAGACCTTGTACCCGGCCCGACTGAGAGTCTACTATGAGGACGAGACTAAGACCTACAACTCGGTGGAAGAGGCGACGTCGGATCTGGCAGACCGTGGATTACCGGTAAAAGTTATCACACAGGCGGCGTCCCTCCTTGAGAGGATCCAGCGGGGGTCATGGACACCAGCGAGGAAACGACGCGCGAAGCGAGCCAGTGGAGCATCAGGATACAAAGAAAAGCTGCTGGCATTCAGACGTGATCACACAGAGGATAAAGACTAACTTGAAGCAAAATAATTGGTACGGTAGATTGATTCCGGAGCAGGTTAAAATAGAACATTAACAATTTAACAATTTGGACGAAACAATTTAATTCATTATGAGGGAAGTCGAGACACTGAAGAGGTTTGGTTATGGCTGTGGAAACAGCGGAGGGCCCTCTAACCCAGTTAGGGAAGAAAGGTTATCCCTCAAAACAGAGGCTGGTGAGTGAAAGAGCCTCAAGGCTGGAAGTATGGACAAAATTTAAAATGTTTCTTGTTGAAAATGTTCAAGGTTTTTGTTCTGGTTTGTATTACTGGTATTCTGATAAGAAGGGACCACCTATTATTTATATAGAGAGGAAGAGCGAGTATTTTACATTCTTAATGACAATGCAAAGTAGACTAGTGAAAATAATTTCTTTTAATGTGAATAGGGTTTTGAATCCAATTAAGAGAAGTAAGATTTTGTCAAAATTGAAAAAAGAGAAAGCACAGATAGCCTTCCTTCAGGAAACACATATGAACATGCAAAATTACAAAGGATGGGTTTTAGACAGGTATTCTCTGCGTCATTTAAGGCAGGACACAAGAGAGGTGTGGCTGTCCTTATATCGAATGTACTTGCTTATGAACACATATCAGAGACTGTGGATGAAGGGGGAAGATTTATTAAGATCACTGGGAGAATAGAGGGATCTTTAATAACTTTACTGAATGTTTATGCTCCACCGGGAAGTGACTGGTTACTATACAGACGGGTCTTTGACTTAATGGTTAACTCTCAGGGAGTGATAATATGCGGGGGGGATTTTAACATCAGGTTGAACCCAGCACTAGATTCTTCAAGACCAACTATACAAAACCGATCTCTGACTAGGAAACTGAAAGCACTGATGAGAGAGTTGGGCATCATAGATGTATGGAGAGAACTTCACCCGACTAGTAGAGATTATACACACTATTCCTACCCGCACTCAGTTTATTCAAGATTGGATTACTTCTTCGTCTTCAGCTCTGAGAAATTTAGGATCAGGGATTGTAACATAGCAACAATTGTCCTGTCAGACCATAGCCCTATCTCTATGTCATTAGCTCTAGGAAGGAAAATAAGGAAAACTGTATGGAAACTGAATTCAAACATACTCAACGACTCAAAACTATTGGAGAAATTAAAGGAAGACATTAGAGAATATCTAGACTTTAACGACTCAGGGGAAGTATCACCAGCAATTCTGTGGGATGCACTGAAGGCTGTAATGAGGGGGAAAATTATCTCCATCACTTCACATATGAAGAAACTTAAAGGACAGAAATTAACAGACCTACAGGAGAAATTAAAGAAGCTACAGTTAGCTGACAGTAATAAAATAAACACCAATTTGAAACAGGAAATTAAAAAACTTCAAAGCGAAATTGACGAAATGTTTACACTAGAAACTCAAAAAAAGTGTGTCTTCTTGAAACAAAGAAATTACGAGGCAGGAGGTAAATCAGCAAAATTGCTAGCATATAGGCTAAGGAAGCAACAAATGGAAAATACAATCTATAAGATAAAGAATCCAAAAACAAAAATAGTTGAAAATACAATAGAGAAAATTCAAGAGAGCTTTGAAATATTTTACAGGGAGCTGTATTCTCAATCCCGGGCCTCTGATGAAATTCAAATAGATACATTTTTGAGTTCATTACTACTACCCAAACTCAGTAGTTTACAGAATGAGAGTCTTATCCAACCAATTTCTGTAAAAGAACTGAATTTAGCCATTTCCAAATTGAAGCCTGGTAAGTCTCCAGGCTCTGACGGCTTCACTTCAGAGTGGTATAAGGCCTTGAAGCCACAACTAACGCCATTACTACTTAACACATTTAACCGGATCCTACAACAAGGAGAACTTCCACCCTCTTGGAGGGAAGCAATTATATCAGTCATTCCTAAAGAGCAAAAAGACAAACAAGAATGTGGTAACTACCGGCCTGTCAGTGTTCTCAACGTAGATTACAAGTTGTTTACATCTATCTTAGCACGCAGACTAGAAATACTCCTACCTGATCTCATCCATCTAGATCAGACAGGATTCATTCAACATAGACAGACTCTGGACAACATAAGAAGAACTTTACATATACTAGAACAGATAAAGAAAGACAAGACAAAAGCAGTAATTGTAGGTCTAGACGCAGAGAAAGCTTTTGACTCGGTTAGATGGCTGTTTCTATATAAGGTTTTGGGAAAATTTGGCTTTCAGGAGAGATTTATAAGAGTTATTCAGACCCTTTATGATAAGCCTATGGCACGAATTAAAGTTAACGGGGATCTTTCTGACTCTTTTATTTTGGAGAGGGGAACGAGGCAGGGCTGCCCGATATCCCCCCTCCTTTTTGCTTTATTTATAGAACCCTTAGGACAATTAATGAGACAGAGTGACACTATTAGAGGCATTGAGGTGGAGGGGATTGAACAGAGGGTAATGCTTTTTGCAGATGATGTTTTGGCTCTTTTGGGGGAGCCAGAGAGGTCCTTCTTGGGTTTGATGTCACTGTTGAACGAGTATGGAAATTTATCAGGATATAAGCTCAACATATCAAAGACACAGGTCATGACTTTGAACTTCACGGCACCAAAGAGCATGCAAGACAAATATAATCTGGATTGGGGAGCAGAATCATTAAAATATCTAGGAATAATGCTAACAAAAGACCTTTCAAAATTGTCTCAAGCAAATTATGGACCATTATCGTTGAAGATAAAATCAGACCTGCACCGATGGAATCTTATCCCCTTTCTAAATCTAAACTCGAGGATTAGCGCAATTAAAATGAACACTCTCCCAAAACTATTATATATCTTTCGGACTTTACCAGTGGAAATAAATGACAATCAATTTAGGGAGTGGGATAAATGGATTTCTAGGTTTATTTGGCAAGGTAAGAAGCCCAGAATTCGATTTAATATTCTACAGTTGAGAAAAGAGAAAGGAGGTATGGCACTTCCTTGTTTAAAGAAATATTTTTACGCTGCACAGCTAACCCCTCTACTATATTGGTGCAATAATGAGTATAAAGCCAGATGGAAGGAACTAGAATCTGAAATTAGTTTAGATTTACCTCTACAGGCCGTAATTGCAGATAGAGGTTTGATAGCTCAATTAGAAGAAAGAAATAACCCCTGGATCAATCTTACATTAAAGATATGGCAAAAAGTGGTTAAATCAAGCGAAATTCACAACATGCTCAGGCTCTTTAGATGGTGTGCTTATGATACAGAATTTATTCCCAATAGAGGGGATAAAAGATTTAAGTCCTGGATACAGAAAGGACTTACAACTTACCTTTCATTCACACACAAAAACGCAATACAGAGTTTCCAATACTTGCAGGACAAACATGGTCTAGAACAGGAAGATTTCTTCAGGTACCTTCAACTGCGACACTATTTCAATCAGGAGTGCAGACCTACTGATTTCTCAAAAACAGAGTCGGAGTTCTTCAGGATTTTAAGGTCGGCCCTTGGTTCGGTTCCCTCCAAATCAATCTCAAAGTGGTATAATGCTCTGTTTCTGACTAAAAATGAAAATACCCTGTATATTAAGGAAAAATGGGAAAAGGAAGCAGGAATAGAGATTTCGGAGGTGGCTTGGGGGGAGATATGCAGCTTTCAGTGGTCCTCAACTAACTCTATGGAGTGGAGGGAGCACTGCTGGAAAAACATAGTAAGATTTTTTAAGACCCCCTACCAGGAAAGATATAATAATGAAGGTTCAATCTGTTGGAGACAGTGTGGGTCAAGGGAGGCAAACCACTCCCACATATTCTGGGAATGTCCTAAGCTGAGTTCATATTGGAAGGGCATCTATAAAATATTGTGCACGGTATTTAAAATTCATCTATCCATGGACATAGAGACACTTTATTTGGGCCACATTGTGTGTTTGAAACAGAGGAGGGATATAAAGCTACTGCAGGCCCTTTTGGCGGCGAGTAAAAAATCAATCACCAGAAGGTGGCGAACTACAACTCCGCCTACCGTGGAAGATTGGTATGGGGTAACCTTAGAAATATTTAAGATGGAAAAATTGACTTATTCTTTGAGGGCTCAAAAAGATAAATTTTATCAAATTTGGCAAAAATGGATTGATTTTGTAACCCCAATGAGAACAGACTTTGTATAACTTTGTATAACATTTGTTTTAAACTACTTTCCTCCTATAGTTGAGAAAAATGTAAAAATGTAAACTCCCTTCAGTTCAATTGTACATAGTTAATGTTTTCCGAAATAAGAATGTGGCATATGTATAAAAGGGGAACGCCCAGTGGCTGACTAAATAATGTGGAAGTTCATAGGACTTTAAAGATACTTGATGCCTGGTGGGTGAATACGGATGAGCAGCTTCATTAAAGTTATATGGACTGTAAGGCATTTAAGGACTGAGTCTTAACACTGGAAAACTGCGACACCCAGATGTTCTTTTTTTTTTTTTTTTTTTTCTCCCTTTTTTCTGTTACATATGCATAAGACTATAAAAAAAGAAAACAGGAAGAGTGTGTTATGAATATTGTTGAAAAGCTGTATGTTAAATCGTTGTCTTTTCCAAATAAAAAGATAATTACAAAAAAAAGAAATCCAACGGGCTTGATGAAGCAATGCTTGAGCTGTACAGACTAATGTGTCTGATTGCCACTATGGGTGCCACCTCTGCAGACGTTTTTCATGCCTGAAGCGAATAAAAAGTTATTCCAGAAATGCCATGGGATAGGACAGGCTAAAAAATTTAGCCATCATTTCGACTGAAAAGAGGATTCTCAAGTCTCTTCAACGAAATCCTCATTGGTATGACAAGGTCATAGATATCAACATTGCCAACTATATCCAAAAAAGACACTAATTACAATGCTAGCAAGCTTCTATCAGTGCTTACTGTGCTGTTGTATTTTGTCTTTTAGGTAGTTAGCTCACTAGTTGTAGAACAAAAGTCCTTACTGCTGCTTTAAATGTCTGGATTTTACATGCCTGTATATACCCTCACTAACACCACCACCACCAAACTTCACCAAGTGCACCTTCCTTCCTTCCCTACTTTTACAACCACCAGCCACCACAGGTGTGCATGTTTGTGCATGTATGATACACTGATCAGATGTGTGCTGGTATGTACATTGACTGTGTTGATGTAGCTGAGTAGCATCAGTGAGATAAACGGCTCAAGCCAGCAAAGCATGGTGGTCTGGTGCACAGCCTTGCTCCCATTTGCATCCGTGCTGAGGCTTTGAAGAGGATTTTCTTTCTGGAGTCCAGAAATAGCAACCTGCTCTGTGTACAGGTGGTCTTTCACACAGTCTGTAGTACTGACAGGTGTGAGCTGGATAGTATTGCAGTTCATTTCTGGAGCCACAGCAGACTTTAAGCATGCACACACACACACACACACACAGCAGGATGCTTGTAACTACATAGCATAAAAAATAAGTTACATGTGAAAGGGTTGTTAAGGCGCTAGGTTGTTTTCCCTTTAGTCATACCTGATGCGGGAGCACACCTCCAGTTTTCCGAGGCCATGTGAAATGCTTCCGGGGGAAAAAACGCCACTCGTATCTACTCAATGTTGATATCACAGCAACAGCGCTATGCTATTTCCATGTGGTAGATAGAAACACATGGCTACAAAGATAAAGAGTGAAAACATATGTTACGTGTTTTTCAAAGCTAATAGGCAAGTTAAAAAACATATAGATACAAGTGATATTTTTCTTCCCCGGAAGCATTTCACTGAACTTTGGAGGTGTGCTCCCAGGCTGACCCACACGACCAAAACGGGATGTATACACTGGGGTCCAAAATTATTGGGACACTCACTTTTTTTTCTAAAAACCCACAATATTTTTGCTGCATATTCAATCAGACATTGGGAAAGTCATATTTATGTCAATGTCAATTTCAGCTTCATCTTCTGTGACCATGTTCCAACCTTGTTAGGTTTATTTAGGCTTCAGTATGAGTGTTCAATTAGGGGGCAGGGCAACATTCAATCAGGCCTAATTGAAGTGATGGTCATTTTTGTTCACTTGTCTGCACTCAATAAGTATGTAGGTACCTTTTAAAATTAAGTTAATGTCATGGAATTGTCAGTTTGTTTGGCAGAATTAATGTCATACATATTATTAAAATGTTGGAAATAAGGGTAGTCATAAGGCAATTGTGTGCCAACCACATAAAGAGATGTTTTGAAAATGTTAATAGTTGCCAAAAAATGTAACTCTTTTCGCCACACCATAAATTAGGTTCGAGTGATAAAACTAATAGCTACATGGACACATCCACACTTAACCACAAAATGCCCAGGTGTCCCAATAATTTTACATTCGCAGTCCATCCAAATGTGTTTCCAGAGAGGCTATTTTTAGAATGGGGAGTGATGTAGCCCCATCCCAAGCCTGCAAGATGTCAGCATGCATCGTGAGTCTCCAGACAAAGCCTACAGTGTGCCCGACTACCCATGGAATAAAAGCCACTCAGTGAGTCAGGCCTTCTGTGGTGAACAGCCTGCGGAGCTCCAACCCCCCCCATTATTTAACCTTTCAAATGGGTGGCATCAGGCAAGGACCAAGAGTCTCATACTTTACAGACTTCAGAACATTATGCTGAAAATGAAAAACAAACAAGCTATCTCTGATGTTCTCTCTATGAACATATGAACAGACCCGGCCTGTGGCATAGGCGGTATATGCGAATGGTAGGGGCGCCATCCATTCATAGGGGCGCCCCAAATGAGGGAAGAAAAAAAAAAATCAAAAATTTTAACTAGCCCCCCCCCCACTCGTAGTTAGACTTACCTGATTGTGGGGTATGGAAGAGTTATCTGAACTAGTGACACTGATCATGAAACATGCTAGGATTAACATCAGTAGCCTAATTCAAATATATATATATATCATGTCAAGAAGACCAAAGCCCTCTGGTGCCCAGGGAAGAAAAAGAAGAAGAGAGGAGGAGGAAAAACGGGAAGCAGACAGAGGTAATGTGATGAATGAATAGTTTATCTATTGCATTGTTACCGTTGGAGCACAGTGTTACTAGCTTACTTTGGACGATAGTAACATTCGCTAATTTAATAAATAGCAAGAGTTAATGTCAGTTACTTCCACCTTAAATTCATTAGGGAAAATTGGAAAGACTATTCAGGTGTTTGGGGAATAACCTACAACAATTTTGAGAAATACACTTTTTTCTTTTAAGTGTGCTGCACAAACCATCCACTGTCTGCCTCAAGAAACCAGGCATACATTTTTATTGACATCTTAGTCTAGTTAGCCAACATTAGCCCTGCTTGTAATAGTCAATTAAAATGTTTTTCCTTTTCCATCCCCTTTTGTAGTTAATAGTTGTAAGCCTTTGCATTTTCATTATCGATTAGTCTTGTATGTATAGCAAACAGCATGCACCATGTGAGAGAAGTGCTCATTGAATACGTTTTGTGCATGAATGCTAGGTGTAATTACTCTTGCTGTTTGTGTTTAGAATGTTATAGGCTATAATGTGGCTTAGGTGCTATTATTGGCTGGGTTTCACCATGAGCAGCTTTTTTTGTGAACAATTTTTATTGGAATGTTTTCTGTTTGTTACAAACAAATACAAACACAAATAAGAGAGAGAGAGGAAAAAAAAAACCTGTAGACACTTAAAATTAAAATTCAACAACTAAACATTACAAATGAGGTCAATGACAAATTGAATCAGTCAAACTGTTCAAGGTTGCAGACTGTGCTCTGTGCAGCCTTGCAGTCATCCTTTCCAAAATTAAAACATCAAAAAAATAAAACAACCAAACTGATGACAGAACAATGGTGGGTTCCACCCAAGCCTTTAGGATGGACTTTTTAGGTGAAGTTAGCCCTGCCAGAAGAAGACGTCTTTTGTAAAAATTTAACTGTATCTGAGAGTTACCTCCAAGAAGCAGCAATCCTGGGCACAAGGGCACCGTCAAACACAGTAACCAAGAAAGCACATTTGCAACAAACTTCCAAAAACTGTATACCACAGGACACTCCCAGAACATGTGCATGAAGGTACCTACTGCACCCACAGAACATTTACCGCAAGTGTTATCAACAGAAATATTCATTTTAAAATGACGATAAGGGGTCCTATATACCCTATGCACAAATCTAAAATGTATCAGCTGATGAGCTAAATTTTTGTGGATGAAAATATATTTTCCCAAATAACTTCCCAATTTAAATTAACATTGAACACATGGAGCTCCTTGTCCTACACAAAAAATCACACCAAGAGAAGAAACATTGGCAGTCATGAAGTTGTTATACAAACAACTATAGTAAACAAGACCTTGAGTGGAATCAGGGGTAGTGAGGGACTCTTAGATCATGCGACTGCAATAGGCTATTCCATGGAACTTGAAGAGCAGAACGAAGCCTAAGATATAAGAAAATATGAAGTTCCAGGGAGAGAGTACATCTCTTTTAAACCTTGGAAAGTCCAAAGACCCTGTACATCAAATAAATCATTCAAGGTATAAATATTTCTGCTGAATATTTCAGGGGGGAAAGACAAAAGGTCTGGTGCCTGTCAGTAAATTATTATTGTACCATATAGGGGAAAACTAATGAAACTTATTGTAGATGCCCAAGTGCCTACAAGCCTGCCTCCGTATGTCTAACGAATTTGTAACAATCGGTCCCATATGAAGAGATGATACCCTCAGATTTATGCGAGAAAAGGGCAGATCCTGGATCCTAACTGGTCCCACTACTTCTTCCTCGATGGATCACCAAGCCACCTGAGATACTGCGTCAAACCATATTCTGAAAGGACCAAAAATAAAATCTAAAATTTGGCAGCGCTAGACAACTTAATAATTTTGAACGCTGTAGAGTTGTGAATTGAATTCTCAGAGGTTTATTATTCCATATAAATTTTCTGCATCCATATCATCAAAGAATTTGTGAGGGGGTGAGAGTGGAATCATAGAAAAAAGAAAATTAACTCACGGGAGAATGTTCATTTTAATGACAGAGATTCTACCATGCAATGTAATAATTAAGGGAGACCATCTAATTAGGTCCTTTTTAATATTGTCAACAGCAGATGCGATATAACTAAGGGTAGGGCGACATTTTAACACCTAGGTAAGTGAAACCAGAAGGCTGCACAAATACTGGAAGGGTCGCAGAGGCATTAAAATTGACTTTGACCAATTAATCTTATAGCCGGAGAGAGAGCCAAATCTATTAAACAAAGACAGGGACTGATTTTGCAACATCAGAAAGATAAAGAAGGATATCGTCAGCATACAAGGAGATATGATGAACAGTCTCCTTAATTTGGATTGGTGTAATAACCGAGTTCTGTCTGACAGCCTGAGCTAGAGGCTCCAACGATAGGGCAAATAGGATTGGGGAGAGGGGGCATCCCCGTCTGGTCCCTCTTTCCAAGATGAACTGTGGAGATCTCATGCAGCCTGTTTGCACCGAAGCAGATGGATGGCAATATAGAGTACAAATTATGTGAATGAAAGAAGGCCCAAAACCAAAATGTTCTAAAACCTGCCACAAATAATTCCATTCCAAGTGATCAAAGGCCTTCTCAGCATCCAACGATAGTACAGCACATGATATCTTAGGAGGCAGTTATGATATGCAGAAGACAACATTGTCAGAGGCAGACCGACCCCTCATAAAACCAGTTTGGTCGTTATGT
This sequence comes from Megalops cyprinoides, assembly GCF_013368585.1. Classification (NCBI taxonomy): domain Eukaryota; kingdom Metazoa; phylum Chordata; class Actinopteri; order Elopiformes; family Megalopidae; genus Megalops; species Megalops cyprinoides. The sequence continues at coordinate 602,546 of NW_023494723.1, read as the reverse complement.
ATCAAGTCCGAAACAACATTCGAGTTTAGCATAGATTTTCATGTCAGGTATAAAAGCCTAAAACTAGAGCAATACAGAGGATTTTTGTCTTTTTTAAGGAGCGAAGTAACAAGACCATCAGCAGCTTTTTCATTAATATAAAGTAACACCCAATGTTCACATATGGTAAATGGTAAAATAGACTGCATTTATATAGCACTTTTCTACTCATTTGAGTACTCAAAACACTTTACAGTTATATGCCTCACATCTATCTACCAGTGGCAGAGGCTGCTATACAGGCTTACCAACTGGCCACTGGGAGCTGTTGGGGGTTCAGTGTCTTGCTCAAGGACACTTCGACACTCTGCCAGGATGAGCCAGATTCGAACTGGGGACCTTCCAATGCCCAGTTGACTGCGCTATCTCCTGAGCCACTGTCGCCCCTGCACATATACTCCTCTTCTCTCTTCAGATGAAATATTTTAATGCCACCCCTGCAAATCATGGGCCACCTGCAGACACCTTCTCCAACTTAGGACCTTCCAGCGATGCAGCGTCAAGTTTACCTGTCCCCTCCACCTCAGCACCTTGCAAATATTGCACTGAGGTTTCTGTAATATAGGTTTTTTGTGCAATACTCTTATTTATGTTATATTTATAAATCTTTTTATGTATGCACTGATTTCTGTAATATTATATTTTGTGCAATACCTTACTTGCATTGTATTTATAATTTGTTTTATGTCACTTGTTTCTTTAATACTTGTTTCTTTTGTTTGTTTCTAAAATAAACAAATCTCAAAGACATAAAGCGATGCAGTTTCTGTGTGAGTGTATGAACAATATTAATGGTGGTGGAATTTGCTGCAATGCAAGGGGCACCAGCTAAAATTTTGCCTAGGGCACCAAATTAGTCAGGGCCGGCTCGGCATTTGAATATGTATATTCATAAAATATAACACAGGATAAATGTTTGTGCCATACTATTTAGGAAATAGTACATACATACATGTATGTACAGTACACATATATACTGCATACATATCAAGGAAGACTTTACCATTACCTTGCCAAAGTTTGAATGACTTCACCAAGAATGGTCCATTTAAGTCTAGTGGTCCTGGCCCAGGACACCCTGGCAGACCCACAGGAGGTGCAGACCAAGCTTTTGAATTTATCACTGCTCCTTTGACGGTTGACTCCTCCTTTCTAATAGCCTCCAATTATAAGCAATTAGGTACAGATTGCAGATGTGTGATAACAGAACATTGCAGAAAAATGGAACAAAGTGAAGCCTATTTATAATGAGAAGGACATTTGGGTTAAGGATTGTTTGTAAGTATTGGTTGCTCTATATTAAAAATGCATTGCATTGTATTGCATTTCTTCTGGATGTGAGTATTGCATCTCGGATTGGGTCAAATGTGGGGAGGATGGCACTGCAGACAGATGGCTGGGATGCTCCTCTATGGACTCATGGCGTGTCACTTCCTGTGTTTGCTCAGGCTAAATGGCCCTGTGATTAATTGGGTGATAAAGGTTTATGACTTCCCCAAGAAAGTGTGGCAGCCTTGTATCGCAGGGTGGGGGTGGGGGGTGGGGGCATTCCTCACGCCCCTCTGAGGGAGCAAAGCATACATTTCTCAAAACAGGTCATACATTCTATAGTACAGGATGATGATGCTACTGCTCTTAGCAGGGTGGACCGATCACTGTCACCTAACTAGCTACTTAGTGGCACATTGCTGAGCTGCCATCCAGTGGCCTGGCCTTGAAAGTGATAAATGCTATTCATATGTGACCATTATCGAAGGCATAACTGACCTCTATAATTGACACATCCTGGTACCAGCGCATTTCTGTTCTTTATTAAGATATCCAGGGAAACATTCAAGTCACCTTCAGCATGTCAGCATCTTTATCAAAAAAGAAGGTGTATTGCTTCTCAACAGGAAAGGAATCTGTCATGGTAAAACATTCAGTCCTGTGCTTTTTTTGTGATTCTTGCATCCTGTTTTCAACCAATCATAATTATTTGAACCTGGTGCTTGAAAATGATTTGAACTGACTGCATTGAAAGACCTCTGTAACAGTCTAGTGCGCTTTCATCAGAGCTGGCTCCTAGCATTCTGTTCATTCTCTGGCAGTAATGTCTGAGCCCATAGGCATCTGTCCTCTTACACCAATGTCCTAGTCGGCAGCTGGGCTCTGTTTAGTCCGGCGCTCAGTAGAAGGGCTGTTATGAGTTGTTAGAAACTGTCAGGGCCCGGTCTCTCCCTGCAGTCTGTTTTGCAAGCTGTATGCCTGAGAGTGCAGTGACCTTCGCTGTGGAAGACTCCAGGCTTCTTCTGTCATGTCAGCTTATCATGTGTTTCTGCACAGTAAGCATGCCCTGCATTCCGCTGGTAAAAAGGCCAGATAATTTCAGTGCAGAGAGAAAGCGAATGTGATGTTTAGACTCACTGAATGGGTTTTTTAGAGCTATTTTAAAAAACTATTCCAGCCTGGGCAATGGAGAATTTTTAGCTATATAGCTATAGCTTTAGCTTTAGCTACAACGACAC